>NC_083572.1:1819914-2064914 GCF_027579695.1 Neoarius graeffei | reverse complement strand
TCAAACTGCCTCAGAGTGTGTCGTTCCTTTTCCTCATGTCGTGTTCTGGTTCTGCTTTGAGGTTTTGTTTTTTATTAGGAAAAATGGAGCCTATGTGGTTTTAAAAAAAAAAGTTTTAAATTCTTACAGGTTTTAAGGTCGTGAAGGATTCCTTCTGTTAGGTTCTGACTCAATAATCTCAAGAAAAAGCGTAGAAAAAGAAAACTTATCTTTAATAATGCTTAATTAAGGTGTGCCACAGAGCACCGTCTCGTGTCCTCTTATATTCATAAAATATTATATCTGGTAAATAGTTTATAACCAGTCTCTGTTTCACGTTTTTTTCACTTTATGATGAAGAAATCGAGCTGCTGCTTGCTAATATTTCTCTAAAGCACCCTGCTGCTGAATTCTGCACTCTGATTGGTCAGAAGGTGCTGATTAATTTTCTCTAACTGCAGCATTATTTCTATAGTAACAGCTTGTTCGCAGGGGTGTGTACAATGGATGTGCTACATAATCTGATTTTTAGAAATATTTGAGGAGAAATGCTTGTGTAGCGTGTCTGGAACGCGTCGTCTCCAGTGTCGGCACTTTATAACACAGAGGTGAAGCTGGAACGAAGTTTTCTGGTGTCTTTCGGCTGGGAAGAGTTTGATTTATTTGTTGAAAATTCACGTTCTGAGGCGTCATGGTGGTGGTGTGCCACTGGTCAACGTGACTTTTTATTTTTAAGTATAACTGACTGTTCTGTTTATGGCATACCTCAGGGTGCTATTTTCAGTCCACGCTCATTTATGGATTTCTTTATTATTAGGACACGGCGTTCTTGCACATGCTGTCTCTAAGTGTTTGATGTAATGTTTGAATGTTAGTGTTCCAAACATGCACTCCTTCCTGTCACATGCTGCGTCACTGACCCAGTCATTGTGTTTTTACAAAAGAGTTGTGAAAAGACTTGCAGTTGGCTTTTATCCTTTATTACAGCAACAAATGAGAAGGCAGTGTCTGAAATTATGTAATTGAGACTTCGGGTCACAGAAACGGCTCAGGAATCGTCTGAGATTAACACGAACGACGAGGTAAATGCAGATGGCATGGAGGTGTGTGTATAAATAAGAAATATTGTGGAGTTATAAATGTACTCTTCTGTTAATTATTTTAAGGTTGAAATGAAAGGTCACTTGCTAGCATGGGGATCGATTAATGCACAGAACGCGGGGATGAACCTGGCAGCAGGAGGTTCACAAGATTCAAAACGTGTGTGTGTGTTTTAAAGATGTGAGGATGGAGGACTGTAATTCGGTCAGAAAGGTGTGTTCCAGGTGTGTGTGTTGTGTATTTTCATTCCTGGACACAGTGTATTCTGTAACATCCAATCTCTCGTGTGTGTGCACACCACTAAAGCTTCGTGTTGGACAGAGCACAAGCTGTCATTTCTTTCTAATCTCATCCTTCATTTGCATGAAACTCCGTGAGTGGGCAGTCAGACCCCCCCCCCCCCCCCCCACACACACACACACACACACACACACACAGAGTAAGTAGTGTTACAGTGCAGTATTGCTCATAATGTCTGTTAGCCGTGGAACCGGTTTGCCAAACCACACATGTTGGATCCTGTGTGGGGAAAAACACACACACGGGAGGTTTCACAGTAATATTTTGTAATACTGCTGTAAGCCGTTACATCCAAGCATGATATTAGCAACGAACATTTTGGTTCCCCGTCTCCCGGTTCCCTACAGTCCCATTGTGGTGTTCTAGACACCCATTTGTTCAATTGTACAGTCCTCACTGTCCTGTGTGTTTCTCTCTCTCTCTCTCCGTCGGTCCCTGGGTTGTTGGTTCCTGGATCTTGTGTTGTCCAGTCCATGGTTCCCTGACGTTACCTGGTTTCTAGGTCCTTATATTTGTGTTCTTGCTCTGTACCCAGGACCGTGTTGTCTAGTCTCCATGTTGTTGAGTCCTGAGATCCTTATCCACTCTGTATTACTTCGTCTCCACCAATGCAAACCTGGTGCTGATTTGACTTGTGAACCTTCTAAGAACTGGTTTGCTTTTCCACAGCTAGAGAGCCACATCATGTTGCTGTATACAGCATGTCTCCACTTTCCTCGCCGCTATCCCGCTATGCTAGCACTGTCGGCGCTAAACGCAACAACAATGGCGGACTGCGTTGTCTCTTGTTGCCTGGTCCCGAGGTCTCTATATGGCTCAGTCCCTCTGTTTTCCTGGTCTCTAGTTCCTTGTGATGAACCATCACTGTGTTCCAGTCCCGAGGTCGTTGGGTCTCTAGATCCTTGTATTGCTCCAATTCCTGATACTTCCTGGTCTCTCCATTTCTTGGTCCCTGGATCCCCTGTGTTGCTCTCAGTCCTCATGTTGCTCAAGGTCCCTAGAGTGGGTCCCAGGTAGTGCATGAGCACTTGCTTTAATCTCAGTGTTCCATTCTTGTGTGCGTTCATTGGTCAAAACGTCATGTTCTTGCTCTATCAGATTATTAGATCATCTCTAACAGCAGTTCTACAAACGTGGCGCTCATTCACGTGTCCCTCACAGGTGTCTCTCTCTCTCCGTAGCTTGGGGAGGTCATGTCGGTGCGGGAGCTGTGTGAGGATGAAGAAGCTCGGGAGTCGGACCGAGACAGCGCCATTGAGAGCGCTGCTGGATCTGAGCTCTCAGACGGAGGGAGAGGAGGAGACAAAGAGGAAGGACTTCGAATCTTCTTAGCTCGGCAAAAGTTAGTCCTCAAGTGTGAACACACACACACACACACACACACACACACACACACACACACCCTGTGCATGATGACTTTGCACGCAATGCATTTCATTCCAGACTAATGTTAGTACCTATAAATTTCCTTTTGTTGTTTTTTCCTGGAGGCGTGGCACTCCTGTAGTTACTGGAAGGTAACAGTATTGTTAGCATGAGCTTAACTAGTTTTACGTAGCTAAATTGTAGCATGGTGTATGCAACAAAAGGGGGGGGGTGTAAAATTGTTCTTAACCATACAGAATAATGTGGATGTTACAGATTTTTTCTAGTACAGTGATTAGAAATGAGTAAAACAAGCTAAGGGAAACGATGTTGCAGGAGTGGAGACGTGAGCCTGAACCCATCTGTGGCCTCTGACCTTTCAACTCCCTCACTGAACGAGGAGCAGTTTGAAGATTACGGGGAAGGAGACGACGTCGACTTCAGTCCCATCAGCCCCGGGGACGAGACGCACACTAACGGGTTCTCTGACCTCGGGTCCTCCGTTCCTTCCAGGTGTGTGTGTGTGTGTGTGTGTGTGTGTGTGTGTGAGAGAGAGTAAGAAGGTGAGATTCTTTTAAATGGTGTGTAATGAGTGGCTCACAGCTGACGTCACAGTAATAGTAGCAGATGTTGAAATGATTTCCTGTCGCTGCAGATCTGTGGCGGATTCTGACTCAGTTTCTGACATCAAACTAAAGCAGTGATGAGGTGCGCTGCAGACGGAGGGATGAAAGAGAATAAAATTTTATTTTATTTATGTTGAAATTTTCTAAACATATTTAAACACCTTCTATAGTGCAGCAGTTTAAAGTGTTATGAAGTGAAAAGGAGCGAAGAATGAAAAGAGAAGCAAATAATGAAAGGTGGGGAAGGAAGTGAAAGAATGACAGACAGCAGGCAATAAGGCCATCCTTAAAATAAAATCTGTTTCCTGTCCACCGGGTGAGCAAAAAAAATTTCAGTAGGGAGGGAGTTTTTTTTTTTTTTTTTTTTAATTATTTTATATACAGGGTGTCTCAAAAAAAATGTACTCACACTTTGAATGACGAGAAAACCTTTATTTATGAACATAGAGTGAAATGGAATAGCTTCGAATACAGAAGACAAATGTAATTGAAGAATCATGTTTGCAAATGTTCAAATTGATGACCATTATTGTCCAGACAACGCTGATAACGCGCACCAAGGGATTCGCAAACGTCACGAAACAGGTCATTAGGAATATCGCGACATTGTCTTTCAATTTCCAATTTCAGTGCATCAATTGTTCTTGGTTTGGTGCGATAAACTTTGTCTTTGAGATCCCCACAAAAAGAAGTCCATGCTGTGATTAATTAATTACACCTGCAACACAAAAAAGGCAGCATGTTAGGGACAGTTAAAGTGTGAGTACATTTTTTTGAGACACCCTGTGTGTGTGTGTGTGTGTATATAGATGGATGGATAAGAAATCGCAATGCTGTTTGCTTTTTCTTTCAGTACTTTATTACAAAAGCAGACACATTTAATAAAATATGACCGTTTAATCAACTGAAACTTGTACAAAAACTTTATTTGCTACAGACACAGTTTTTAATTCTGTCCAGCCAACCTGCATTAGTTCCGTAAACGCATTTTTGTGTTCAGTTCCGTTCTCATTTTGAATAGATCTATTAGGTTCTCCTACAGATCTGTCAGGGTCATTAATTAACAAAGTGGGTAATGAATTTCGCATAACAAAACTCAAAAGCTGTTTGTAACGTCTCGGATGGATCAAGATCAAACGAATCTTCCAGTAACGGTTTGTGATGGTCCGACACGCGGACTTTTTGTAGTTCTAAATCGAGCGTTAGGCCTAGTTTGGATGAAATTACACCATTAAAATGATCACTGAATGATTTGTTTTTCTGAATCTTTACTATTTTGTTGTTCGCTAGAATACCATTTTGCGATTTCACACTTAAGCAAATGTTTGAAAACTCCGGATCTCCTTCCTTCATGGTGGCTGACATTTTTTTGTGCCGCACGACGCATGCGCAGAGCTGATTCAATTCTATATTCTGCGCGGAATGCGTAAATGTCAAGTTCGATTTTAGATTTACGAACCCGAAAAAAATGTCGAAAAACCAGCATTTAAAAAAAATTTTCAACCGCACAAACGGCACTCACCCGGCCGGTGGACCGGAAACGGAACATTTTTTAATAATGGCCTAAAGAAGAAAGAACAGAGGATAGAAAAGGGAAATAAAAGAAATGAGTAAGACTGAAAAGAGAAAAAACAAATGGAAAGGAATGAAGGTCTGTCTCTCTTTCTCTGTAGTGCGACTCACACACCTCAGAAGGTGAACGGTGATCATGAAGTGTTTTGCTCAAACTGCTGCAAAAAAGTCACTCAGCTCAATGAGCTCGAAACCCGGCTCAGGAACCTCAAAACACACAGGTAACACACACACTGTCTCTCACACACTCTTATATACACTCTCACACACACAGCATCTGTTTAGTACGTAGCTGTTAGATATTTCTGCTGAATTGAAGTACCTACACTTTCCACCTACGTTCATATGTATAGACTCGTGCAAAATTTTTCACCCCCCAAATTTTCATATTTAATTCTGTCACTTGTGTGTATAAACCCATAACAGTAAAAGTTCTTGATAATCTTTTTTTTTTTAAATCATCCTGCCTAGTCATGAATGTTATGAAGCAAGCATCACAAAAAACAAAGCAAACTTTTAAAAATAATTTTCAAATTTTTTTAAATAGATTGATGATGGAGCCTGTATGACACATCTGTTCACTGTTAGAACTCACACTGTTTATGAGGAGTCTGAATATCACGATATATCGTACAGCCAATGATCAGCCCACACGCCTGCTTTAAAGCGAGCGAGAGTTCGTGGAAATTAATCCACAGTTATGGCTGTTTTCATGTCGTGATGAAAAAATGCTCATGGAAAAAAAAGTTGACGTGTTTTTCTCAGCTGAAAGTGGATGAGTTACTTTGTGCATTGTATGGTTAGTGTGTGTGTGTGTGTGTGTGTGTGTGTGTGTGTGTGTGTGTGTGTGTGTGTGTGAGAGAGAGAAACAGATTAAAGATTAATTTTTTTTCTTTCTTTTTTTCTTTTTCTCCCCCCTTTAAGCCCAAACAGGAAAATTACCAGTACAGCATTTGGCAGGTGAGTGTGTGTGTGTGTGTGTGTGTGTGTGAGAGCACGCGTGCACATGTGCAGCTTGATTAGTGGTTAATTATTACAAACGGTGTCCTTCACACTCGATTAAAGGAGACTTGTGTATGTTTTAACTGTATATGGTGTGTGTTGAATGCACAATTTGTGTGTGTGCAGTACATACTGTGTGTACAGAATAGATATGTATTATGCACAGTATGTAAAATCCACGTGTGTGTGTGTGTGTGTGTGTGTGTGTGTGTGTGTGTGTGTGTGTGTGTGTGTGTTAGTTAAATGATTAACCACTGACCAAGCCACACACACACTTGGTTTAGTGTGCATGGTTATGATTCACTCTAATTATGCTGTGTTTTTTGACCTTTATTTCAAACCGATGCCGACAACCCACACATCACAATGAGAGTTTATATTGTGTGTGTGTTTGAGTGCATGGAGATGATAGAGAGATAGAGAGAGATGGAGAGAGATAGAGAGAGAGATAGATAAAACTTTGATTCCTTTGGGAGGGTTCCCTCAGGGAAATTAAAAATAATTGTGAGGTGTGATTGTGTAGAACACATTTTTGGGCTTTTCACTATTTTAATTGGTTAAGTAGTGTTTCCAGAGCAACAGTGACAGCGTTTACAAACTTTTAACGTGTGTGTGAGAGAGAGAGAGAGAGAGAGAGAGAGAGAGAGAGAGAGAGAATCCCTTTGTACACAGATATTCTGTAATGCTGGCATAAAGAAGCACCTCAATATTCCAGATTTAGTGATTTACGCTGAACCAAATCTGGAGTGAAGCCGCCCGTGTGTGTTTGTTTATTTAAAAAAAAAACAAAAAAACCCCACAGTGAGCCGTCGTTCCACAACCAGTGGCATGATGTGTAACGCAGTGGCGTGTTGGTGTCTACAGTATGCATCAGAAACACGAACACCCTGATCATACCAGCGTTGCTTTAAACACCATGGCGGTGACCTGAGTATCACTGAGCACCGTAAGGTCATGTGATCACTTCTGTTAAATATTTTAAGGTTTAAGCCTCTAATTAATAAATATATAACATGACTGTCCTTTAGCTGAGTGGCTTTTCAGGGAGAACAAGTGTGTTACAGAAAACTGCACTCACACACACGGAGGTGAGGACAGGGAGAGAGGCGTGGATGGAGAAACGTGTTGGAGAAAGTGAAGAGAAACAGGAAGTGATGTGAGACAGGAAGACTTGTGGATCTTAGATGATGGAGACATTTAAATTGGTGCTGCTCTGAGAAAGAAGAATGTCAGTGTTAGTGTCACGCCCCTGTCCCACCGTGCCGCCTGTCCCTTTTTTACACACACACACACACACACACACACACACCATTCCACATTCACACACTTTATACACAACATGAGGAGGAGGAAAGGAGGAAGAGTCCTGCCTTTAACAGACTGGGGGGGTGAGCGCACCCTACTGTTTGTGTGTGTGACTGGAGTAGGATGTGCTGAAGCAAGTGGGACAAGGTGTGTGTGTGTGTCACAGTGCGACGTAGATGCGCTAGAGTCCTGCACAAGCTCTGCTGCAGTGTGTGTATCTCTCTCTCTGCCTCTACTGCAGTAGAGGTGACTGTATTATTCTCACGTGTGTGTGTGTGTGTGTGTGTGTGTGTGCGCATACGTACACAGGCAGCTGCTCCACCACAGTAATCTCAGCAGTAGGAACGGCAGCACAGAAGATCTGTTCAGAGACGGCAGCATTGATTACTGTGACACCGACATCGCTGATAAGGTAACACACACACTATCGCAAAACATCAAATTGCTGTGTGTGTGTATTATATATTACACACACACACACTTTATTTATAAAGGTGCAGTGCCTAATGAATAACTGTGTGCTCCATGCAGGTGAGTCAGTTGGAAAAGAAGCTGTGTGAGCTGGAGAACGAGTGCTGGATGAACAGCGATGTGAAATCCAAACTCAAACAGGAGAACACACACCTAGTGCACAGGTAAACACACAAACATTTTACAGATGGATTCCATCAGGTTCTGATGGGTTTCCATTAATGACTTCCTGGTTACTCTTGAAACCCACCAGAACCGAGTAGATCCTTCAGACATGGGGAGATGTTTATCAGAACAGAATCGCATGAGATCACCCATTAGGAACAAATAGAAACTATGATATAAAAATGGGATTAGAACATGTCTCCATTCGGCTATGTGTAGTAAGTGTGTGCGTATGTGTGTAGGGTACACGAGCTGGAGGAACAGCTGAAGGAACAGGAAGTGCGAGCCAAGCAGGTCATGGACAATGAGCTGCGGAGACACAGAGACGCCTTCAGCAAACTGGAGCGAGACAAAAACGCACAGATCGAGATACTCAATAACCGGTACACACACACACACACAATTGAGTTACTTCCATTTCATTCCTCTTGAATATTACATTACATTTTAAGATTAAACACACTTAAAGGGGCGGTATGTAATGTTTAAGAGAGTTTGTTAAACGTTATACAACAGGCTCTTTTGGACCAAACAGTTCTCGGGGCTCATCGAGAGGAACGACCCCCTGCAGATCTCCCCCTAGAACTGCACACCTTCAGGGGCTTTTTCTGTTTGCATTCACAGTGCTAGTAGGAACGTCACTGCAGTGACGGAGAGCTACAGGGCGGCGCATGGTGATGTCAAACGATAATGATTATTGTTGACTTTTACTAATGAAGAAGCTCTGATGGAGTGTAAAGGCTGAATTCTCAGTCAGTCTGAGGTAGCAACATTCAGGCATTGAAAAGCTAAGAGTCGGTAAAACACGCCTCTGGCAAGTCACATGACCACAAACTTGCGTAAACTTTTCCCTTTTCCACGTGAAGAACCTCCGTGCGTTTGGAACCACAAATGAACCAATGGACTGTTTACTGCTACTGTAGAGCAAGACACGCCCCTGGGGGTGGGGCATAAACATTCTAATAAGCATTTAATTTGACAGATGAGACTAGTCCAGGCGGCACGGGTTCAAGCCCCGTGGCCGGCGAGGGCCTTTCTGTGCGGAGTTTGCATGTTCTCCCCGTGTCCGCGTGGGTTTCCTCCGGGTGCTCCGGTTTCCCCCACAGTCCAAAGACATGCAGGTTAGGTTAACTGGTGACTCTAAATTGAGCGTAGGTGTGAATGTGAGTGTGAATGGTTGTCTGTGTCTATGTGTCAGCCCTGTGATGACCTAGGAATGCTCATCAAAAACTTTTTAATTTTTTTTTCCAGGAATGACGAACTATAAAATTCAAACTAGAATATCTCAAATATTTTGTATTTGTTTAGAAATATTTTATCAAATTTGTTTTCTGTAGCGGTAAGGAGTAGAGACAAGAAGCTCTGAAACAACAGTTTTGGTTTAAGGAGCTCATTTAAGACAAGACCTGTAGTTTATAGAGAGTGGGCTGGATATGTGCAAGCTTGTTACTTTTTATTGTAATTCACCTCACAGGCAGCAGAGGGCACTAAATGTTACACACTGCCGCTTTAATCCAACTTAGTGAACCATAAGAGGTGGTGAGAGACATTCCTACTGGACAATGCAGATGTGTGTGTGTGTGTGTGTGTGTGTGTGTGTAAGCCCAGTTCTTTATGAAATTTTATAATACTGATGGGGTTTTTTTCTCCTCTCTCGTCGTTGTCATCAGGGTGCAGCATTTGGAGGTGGAGAACGCAGAGATGCTGGTCAATGTGAACAGGCTGAAAACACAGACGGAAAAACTTGACGAGGTGTGTGTGTGTGTGTGTGTGTGTGTGTGTGTGTTCGTTCTTGAAAACATTCAATGCAAACCGGGTTTGTTTGTTTTTTTTGTTTTTTTTTAAAACCACTTTGGAAATTTCACAAGTTGTGACACAATGTAAATGTTTCTCAGTTTGAGGAAGTGCAGTGTCGTACAGAGGATTTTCAACACTTCTGAGGTGAATGGTGACATTCTGTCTCATTTCCACTCAGTCTTTACAGTCTCTTAAAGACTTAACAGCTAAATCATAATTAAGTGCCTATTTATATTAATTTACCAACATTTCTGAGGTTAATGTTCCAGATGGTTCTGTATCGTTTCCACTCACTGTCTTGATAAATGTTGGTCATTAAAATAATTTTGGCCGTACAGAACCTTTTTTTAATAGATGTACTAACATGAGGTGTGTATAAATGTTCTGAATGGTTTGGTCTTTTCCACTTTCACTGTGAGTTTATTCCGTCTGTAGAAAAGACCTGAGACAAAAAGACTTTGTTGGCTATGGCAAATTGATTCAAGTTTATGGCCAAGTTTCACTGTTGCCTAGCAACAATAGGGACAATAGCAATGTTGTGTGCAAGTTAGGCCTGTGATTCACCCGATTCACTGTTCGATTCACGATATATATATTTTTTTTTGGTGGGAAAAAAAACATTAATTTTCCTGATCTTTATCAAATTAAATATTAATTTTGTTAAATTAAAAACCCTTTTGGTTCATTTTCTTAATAACAATAATTTACCCACAATTGTAAATGTTGGAGTAAAATACAATTCTAACTAAAATATTCCTTTTTTTTTTTAAATGAAAGTTGATAACATCTTTTCTTACTAGACTTACAAACATTTATACTCCCTCCATTTGCTTCTCTTTTCTTTATCTTTCAGCAGTCTGTAAAAAGAGCTCGAATTTCTTGTTAAATCTGTTTGTACGCAATCGCACAACAGCTTTTTCACATTTCACATCCATTTTTGTGTTTCACGGCATTAGAGCTGTGCTACTTCGACCTACTGTGAAGTCATGTATTCCTGCTGTCGTGCGTTATCTGCGCCCTCTGCTGTGTGAACAACACAGTTGCAGCTCGGAAAAACACAGATTACGCAGCCTGATAATAATAATCACTTTTTATTTCATTGATGCAAATCATCATAAATATTCATAGTGAACTAATGTCGCACAATTGTATAGCCAAAAATGTATATCAAGTCAAGTTTATTTGTATAGCGCTTTTAACAATAAACATTGTCGCAAAGCAGCTTTACAGAATTTGAACGACTTAAAATATGAGCTAATTCTATCCCTAACGAGCACGCCTGTGGCGATGGTGGCAAGGAAAAACTCCCTCAGACAACACGAGGAAGAAACCTCGAGAGGAACCAGACTCAAAAGGGAACCCATCCTCATCCGGGCAACAACAGACAACATGACTATAACAGTCCTAACAAAGTCAGCTTCGTTGATGCTATAAACCCCCCACCAACGGAAACCCGAGTGCAAAACCGTTCATGACAACCACAGTCCCAAAGTCAGCAAGTCAACTGCAGTCCCCAGCCACAAAAGCACCACTGCAAGAGTCCAAAGTGTCCTCCAGGTGCGACCCCCAACTGTCCACATGGGGGTGCCCTCCACAGGAGCGATGCGATGAGACTCCAATTAGACACAGGGCACTAGGATGGACCAGGCAGGTCCGAGGAGCAGAAGAGGCCAGCATCTCGATCCTGAGGACTGACATGTAACTCAGAGGGACAGATTTTGGGGGGGGAGAGAGAGAGAGAGAGAGAGAGAGAGAGAGAAAACATAGGTGGTTAGGTATGCCCAATGTCACCTGAATAAGTAAGAACAGTATACATATTGCGCTGAGTACAAGCAGGGACTCCGGCAACTAACTATTACAGCATAACTAAAAGGGGAGAGCCAGAAGGTAACACAGACATGAGAGAGCCCCGGGACATAAAGCAGCAGCCACTACACCGTCAACAAACTCGAGTGAGCAAGCGAGTGGGGACTGACAGCATCCATACATCCCAGTTTACCAAACACTCTGTCTGAGGACCCTCCAGATCTACACCTTTACCTCATAAACACCATTAACACAAGGCTTGACTAAACAGATATGTTTTCAGCCGAGACTTAAACACTGAGACTGTGTCTGATTCCCGAACACTACTTGGAAGGCTGTTCCATAACTGTGGGGCTTTGTAAGAAAAGGCTCCGCCCCCTGATGTAGCCTTCACTATACGAGGTACCAGCAGATAGCCTGCACCTTTTGATCTAAGTAGGCATGGCGGGTCATAGAGGAGCAGAAGTTCACTCAGGTACTGTGGTGCGAGACCATTCAGTGCTTTAAAGGTCAATAGTAGTATTTTATAATCAATACGAAATTTGATTGGGAGCCAATGCAGTGTGGATAAGACAGGGGTGATGTGGTCATATTTTCTAGTTCTAGTAAGGACTCTTGCTGCTGCATTTTGAACTAACTGGAGCTTGTTTATGCACTTATTGGAACATCCAGACAGTAAGGCATTACAGTAATCCAACCTGGAGGTAACGAAAGCATGAACTAGTTTTTCCGCGTCATGTAGTGACAATAAATTTCTTATCCTAGCAATATTTCTGAGATGAAAGAAAGCTATCCGGGTAATGTTATCAATGTGAGTTTCGAATGAAAGACTGGGGTCAATAATCACTCCGAGATCTTTTACTGCTGCACGTGAAGAAACAGAAAGGCCATCCAGAGTTACTGTGGAATCAGAAAACTTACTTCTAGCTGCATGTGGTCCGAGTACAAGTACTTCAGTCTCGTCAGAGTTAAGCAGAAGGAAGTTAATAAGCATCCAGTGTCTAATGTCCTTAACACATTCCTCAATTCTATTAAGCTGGTGTCTCTCATCAGGTTTTGCAGAGACATACAACTGTGTGTCATCAGCATAACAGTGGAAACTAATACAATGTTTACGAATAATATCACCCAGAGGGAACATATATAGAGAAAAAAGCAGTGGACCCAAGACAGAACCTTGTGGAACACCAAACTTTACCTCAGTACGTCTAGAAATATCACCATTTATATCAACATACTGATAGCGATCAGTTAAATAAGAGCTGAGCCAGGAGAGGGCCGTTCCCTTAACTCCCACAACATTTTCTAGTCTATCCAGAAGAATGGAATGATCAATGGTATCAAATGCTGCACTAAGGTCAAGCAACACAAGCAGCGAGACACAGCCCTGATCAGACGCCAACAGTAGGTCGTTTACTACTTTAACCAGTGCTGTCTCTGTGCTGTGATGAGGTCTAAATCCTGACTGATACATTTCATGGATGTTATTCCTATGTAAATATGAGCATAACTGCTGTGCCACAGCTTTTTCAAGGATCTTGGAGATAAAGGGGAGGTTTGATTTTGGCCGATAATTGGACAGCTGACAGGGATCAAGGTCAGGTTTTTTAATCAGAGGTTTGATAACTGCTAGTTTAAAGGATTTGGGTACATAGCCAATTGTAAGAGAATAATTTATTATTTTTAGAAGCGGCTCAATTACTTCAGGTATTATCTGTTTGAATAGACGTGTAGGTAAGGGATCTAGTACACAAGTTGAGGCTTTTGATGCCAAGATTAATTAAAGTAATTCAGTTTCTTTGTATAGCCAAAAATGTATATCCATTACATGCCTAGCTTACATATAGTGTACATAGTCCATGCAATTCTCTACTTCATATATATGGATGGTGTGTGTGTGTAAAAAACCGAATGGAGCAGTCACTTTATCACCGTTTGCGTATATTGAGAGTGAGATGCCCGTACTTAAACATAGTCTCGCACACTAAATGCTAGTTACTGTACCTCACCTGCTATGGAGTAAGTGGAGCAAGGTATTGTTTTCAGTCCGTTTTTTTTGTTAACGATATTACGGGAAAATGGCTGGACCAATGTTCAAGAAACATTCAGGGTAGATGGGCATTAGTCTCAAATAGAACCTCCAACATTTTGAAGGTCATCTGGTCAAGGTCGCCAAAAAAGTCAAAATCGTTTTTGTTGTCTCTACTGCCTCATATAGAGGCGCGAGCCACTGTGTCACCGTGCTGTAAGAGTGTAACTGTCGTGCACTGCGCATACGTGTTCCTATTAAAATGGCCGGTGAGTGTATACAATTCGATTCACCGTTCGAAATAAATGGACTAGACTAAAGAAATGGCTTTCAGACATGTTTATGCTTATTACGAAGGGAAAGTGCGTTCCACTGAGCTCTAGTGCCAGGACATTTCCGGGAAATAAGAGTTTGGGTCGTGGTGACAGCGTGTGTGTGTCAGCCTCGGTTCGGAGGTATCAGTTTTGAAAACTGTAAGAGTAGAATAATATAAAGTAGAGACACTTGGTATATTTTACTTCTGTGATTTTTTTTTTTCTTTTTTTTTTTTAAATTGTTCATTTTTGGATTGCGCTTCATTTTTGTGGCTACTGCCTCAGAGTAAAAATATATATGCTGTATTTACTGTATGGACATGTGATCAGAAAACTATTTTATTTATAAGCCACATGGACCCATAGGGGACCAATTATTTTTATTTATTTATTTTTTCCCCACGATATCTTCCTTCATATTCATCATTTAGTATAGGATGCTAAATATCCTGAGAAGAGTTTCTCTGAGTATACTGTACCAGTAAAATGCTTGTACACCCCTACTCTATTCATTCAGAGGTGTTTCTGTATTGTGACTATTCTCTACACTGTAGAACAAAACTGAAGACATCAAAACTATGAAGTAACATCTGGAACATGTATGGAATTGTGTGTTTTTTAAAAAAAAGTGATATTTTTAGATTCTTCAACGTATCCAGCATTTCCCTTCATGACGCTTTGCACACTATGGAGCACTTGCATGTGACGTCACAGCCGATCCAGATTGTGACAGACACCATCTTGTCGGTCAAACGCCATATTCTGCCTTCTACTTCTGCTTCTACTTCTGCTTCTACCTTTTCTTCTGGAAAACCCTACTATATACAATTCTACTACAACGGCTGCGGCTACAAGCTCTCCCTACCTGTGCACGTTTTTTATGTTTTTTGTGTGTATTTTTGCGTGTTGTTCGTCTGTACCGGACTTCAATATCCACTACAACCGTATGGACTTACTGGACATTGGTTTCCAGCAGAAAATGATGGTTTGTAGCGATTTCCATCGCATGCACAACATTCCGGACGAGATAGCGAGACCAGCAGGGTCTCCGTGGATTGTTATCGGAAGCAAAGCGAAGGAGGCGGTGCCGGGAGCCGAAGCAAAAGCGAGGCTGTAGAGCCGGCCTGTTGACTAAGCTCAGAAAACAGCCACTCAAACCTCCACTGCTAAGCCACTACCTCTCCAACGCCAGATCCATGTAAACAAGACGGACGATTTGGAATTACAGCTGGAATTACCTTATTCTATTCTATAATCGGCTGGTCAGTGCTATACTCAATACTTAAGTGACTTACCCATCCAATGAGGATTCTTGTTTACAAGATGCTACATCTGAGTCGCTGACAAATCCTGAATTTCTGTAGAGATAACTGTCCAGAGATTTATAAGCACGCAGTGCTTCACCACTGAACAGCGAGGGAAAGTTAATGAGGTAATTATACACGTCTGGGTATTCCGCTGGCAGTTCAAAATCCGGTCGTGAAAACTCCGTCCGGTAAGCCATAAGGGTCACTAATCTGTAGATCGTTTATTTTAGACATATATCTAGTTATCTGTTCATTAGAAAAATGAGCCGTGTAGTCCATCGGTTGAAATTGATCCATTCTGTACACGAGTGCAGCAGTATTCAGCGGTGTTTTTGACCGACAAGATGGCGGTTGTGTACTTTCCGGTCACGTGACTGCAAGATCTCTATTGGCATTATCTTAACTAGCTTCATGGGGGAGTCTCCTGGAATACTTTTTTTCGTTTAACAGGTGTGGCCTCGTCAAAAAGTAATTAGTGGACGAGTTTCTGGACTTTAGTGTGTTTGATCTCAAACAGTAAATAATAAACATACAAATAATAAAATGGCCCTATTCAACACCACAACTGTAATAATCCATATGAAGTCAAGAACCGAACAGCTAAATAAAGACAAATGACATCCATCATTACTTTAAGACAAGAAGAGTCTTTTAATTCATAAAAATAAAGAAAAACATTGAAATGGGTGTAACTTTTGATGGGTACTGTATCTCTCTAAGAAAATCTGCAGCTCTGCGTTTTTACACAGCACTGAACGGACTTAAAAACGATATAGATGTAATTTCCGTGGAGATTTGAATGTTTTCTTTCCTTGTACGATCCTCAACCTGAACAGATTGTCTATACCTGTTTCATTTAATAACACAAGCACAAATTCAAATATTATATATTCAGTAAATAAAATCTGAAATATTTTATTAAATTAGCTGTAAATCCTTTATTTAAAGGCAGATTGAATTGCTTTTTATACATATTAGTTGCTGCTTGGGGTATACTGAGCCTGAGAATGTATGCACTCCCTTTCCTAGCAAGCTAGCATACTATTCAGCTAATTTCCTAACTATCTATTTAACAAGTAGAATAAGTCTCAAATGCTTGTTTGCTAATTATTAGAATAATAAACCTAGATCATAAAATAATATATTTTAAAGTTGTGAGAGAAGTTATGCAAATTCTGTTGCTAGGTAACTTGGTTACTGAGGCTAAGCTACATAATGACCTGGGGTAAGGGTTTTGCTAGCTAGCACACAGCAAGTAGATGTTTTCCATGGACAGAGTGAAGATGCAGTGAGAGTGGAAACAAGACAAACATCTGGAATGTCAACATTTACCTCAAATGTGTGTGTAAATTGACTGGGGGGGAGGACGTTGTATAGCTAAAATGATTTAGCTAGCTAGCACTAAATAAGTGCTAAGCCTTTTGTAGACCATGTGAGAGTGGAAATGTAACAGAACCATCTGGAACATCAACAGTTACCTCAGATTTGCTGGTAAATTCCTAAGAAAAGTTGTTTTTATGGCTAAAATTAAACTGTTGGTACACTTGACATCAATCGCTAGCCCTGTGTGATGATCAGATCTCTGTGTTTTGGGTGTGTGAAGTCAGATGAGACCTCGGGCTCTCTGTTCACAAAACAAACACTCGTCAGTGAGCTGGTGGTGAGAGATGAGTCACGTGATGGGGGATTGTTTAAAAGTAGTGCTCTTTAAACCGTGCCAATTAGCATGAGTGTGTGTTTGTTTAGGATCTGTCAGATAAGCTAAAGAAAACAGGGGCCTTAACGTTCTTCTGATTCTGCACAACTGGCATCTGATGTAGTTGAAGTGATTGTTTTTACATGATCTGTGTTTTACTGTGGATTAGCGAATAAACAGCGGTGCATTTTTAGTATGCTAATCATCCAAACTTTTTATGAAAGACTTAAATGGGCAAAACATCTTAAAGTTTAGCATATTTATTTATTTAAAAGAATTAGAATTTTACAAAAAATATTGAATATTCAAAACTTTACAAAAGCATTTTATCAGCTATATTCAGTTTGTAACTGTTTGGGGGCAACAAATGCTAAAAACTGTGACAAGAAGATATCAGTATTATAACTGTGCGCGCTACAACTTGCTTACGACTGGATAATTTTCCTTTTAGTCTCTCATGACGTATGCATGTACGTACATGTGTGCGCGCGTTTGGTAAAATTTGCATGCGATTTTGTTTACATGTCCAGGAGAAGAAGCGGATGACGGATAAGCTGGAAGACACGAGTCTCCGTCTCAAAGATGAAATGGATTTGTACAGGAAGATGATGGACAAACTGAGACAGAACCGGAATGACTATCAGAGAGAGAGAGAGGCCATGCAGGAGGTGAGACGGCGCTGATTAATGAAAAGACAGACCGAAAATAAACCCTGCACGATTAACTGGAACGTTTTTAAAGTGTTAACTGTGAGGTGAACAGGTGAGAGCTCGGTGTTTACTACAGTGCTGACGAGGAGAGGAGACGTCAAACCAAAAATCTCAATTTTAACTGAAATTATTACTCCACAATTAGCAATGACGTACAGGCAGTGTCTTAGTATCCTGTTTTTTTTTGTTTTGTTTTGTTTGTTTGTTTGTTTGTTTGTTTGTTTTTTAAATATCTCATGTCATTATATTTCAGTTTACATTGTATAGAAATCAAAATGAATGAATGCTAGCTTTAATTTTGCTAAATTATATCACAATACTTGAATGATTCTGATACATGACACTTAATTTTGCTAACAGTCTGCATTTAAAAACAAAAAAAAACAACTTTGCCTCCTTTTCAGTTTTTTTTTTTTACTTTTAATGGTTTACCTATTGAACAATTTAACTAAAATGTAACTAAATACCATTAAATGCTAGCTAAATCATGATAACTAAAACTAATATGAAAAGTAATACAGTACTTTTAAAATGAAATCTGTAAATGTTTGCAGCTGATTGAGGAACTACGGCGAGAACTCGAGCACTTGCAGCTCTACAAGCTGGAGGCGGAGCGCATGGGGCGGAGCCGAAGTTCGTCCATCAGCCTATCAGATTTCACTACACGGACTCGCGAGAACGAACTGGAACAGGAAATGAAGCGACTCAAGCATGTGAGAACCCTCAGTACAAGACCTCACTTCCTGTCTCTGTTTTAGCTTTTTAATGGATCGTTCTGTTATTTTATCAGCTTTCATTGATCAGGTGGACATCAGTGAACACTGCAGGAACAGAAATTACCCAGAATGCAATGTGATTCTGTGGATGAGAGAGAGAGAGAGAGAGACAGAAAGACACAGGGGAGAGGGAGAGAGACAAAGACACGGGAGGGGATGGAGAGAGACATGGGAGATAGAGGGACAGACAGGGAGAGAGAGACCGACAAACACACAGGGAGAGAGAGAAATGAATAGACAGAGAGAGGTGGGCAGATGGAAAGAGAGGAACTGAACCCCCCCCCCCCCCCCCCCCATGTTGCTTGCTCTCCCTCTGTGCTGTGTCGGGCAGTGAAGGGAAGAACTGAACTCACTCGCTCTCCAGACAGAACAAGAGATCCAGATGTTTGGATGATATAATTTATTTCTAAAACTTAAACACACCCATACATGATACAGAACCTGATATACCTGAACAGGTTCTTTCTTCCACCCTGGAGAAGAATTGTGTATGTGTGTGTGTGTGTGTGTGTGTGTGTGTGTTTCACAGGACACTCCCCCTGACCTCCAGCAGCGAGCGTGTGTTAGTGCACAGCTCTATGTGGTAAAGCTCTCTGCGTGAATCACTCTATAACCACACCGACGTCTATCCCTGCTTCTAAACTTCTAATAAAATGTGTTCCGAAGCTGTTAAATGAGCGCTGTGTTCTCTGTTTACAGCACAGCTTTGATCAGTAGTGACTGACTAATGTACGCTTCACATTGATTCCTCATTCCATCAGATAATTTCATGAATTCATCACATCATGACCTTTAACTCTCCCATAGAGTCGCTTTCCTTTAGTCCAGCATCAGTGTGTTTATAAACTAGATAGAAGTATGTGGACATCTGACCATCATGTATCACACTTGTATGCGGTTCTTCCCAAAAGTGTTGCCACAATGTCGGGGTGCACATACTTTTGACCATATAGTGTGTATTTATATTGTGCGTCTGTAGTGGTCTGAAATTGGATAGTTTTGGATACAGTTTCTAGACTATAACACTTCTTGTTCTCTAGCAGATTATAAAGCAAAAATAATTATTCTATTTTAATAGATACTGAAAGATCTCAGATCAGATATAAAGCTGGATATAAGATTAAGACATTACAGCTGATCTGAGATCAAACTGTTTTTAAGAGTAATTCAGAGAAACTGATCTTGGGCCAGAAGTCACAAAGCTGTCATTAAGAAGAATGAAATAATGACTGATCTCGGATCAGAACTCATGCTGCTCTTTAAGAATAAGATGCACAAGCGCTGATCTCAGATCAGAAGTAAAACTGTATGAATAGGTGCTGATTTCAGATCAGATAATGGAGCGAGAGAGTGTGTGTGTGTATGTGGGGGGGGGGGGGTGTGTGTTATGAGAACTGATCTCAGATCAGCACTGGGTTTATGTGTGCGTTTTGCCCCCTGTAGGAGAACCAGAGACTCCGAGAACAAAATGAAGAGCTGAATGGTCAGATCCTCAGTCTGAGTCTCCACGAAGCCAAGAGCCTGATCGCCACGCAGACGAAAGCTCAGTCCCTGGCTGCAGAAATCGACAACGCGTCACGTGACCAGGTATCACTTCAACAGCACCATTCCTACAGCCAGTGTGGACATTTCAGTAGTTAATGACATCTTGTACCATTAAAACATGTTGAATGTCTTTGAACAGAGTCTCAAATAGGCTTCACAGCCAAGAGGCTAAGAGCTTTGACACTAATGTTGTTAACAGGTAATGGAAGCTCCGATGTAACATGGTGCACTAAAGCGTCTCGTATCTTCTCGCCTGTCTTTCCACAGTTAATGGAAGCCCTAAAGGAACAGGAGGAGATCAACATCCGTCTCAGGCAATACATGGACAAGATTATATTATCCATCCTTGACCACAATCCCTCCATCTTGGAGATTAAGTACTAAAAGCAAGCGCTTGGTATTTAAAACTAAAAACTGGATGCTTGTCGCCCCCTGCTGCCCTGGAGGTGGAACTGTGGTGTTCTGAAAGGATATGAACTTCCTGTTGTGAAGTGTGTTCTTCATACTCCTCCCTTTGTCAGACTTCAGGACGTCCTGGAGTTATTCGTCATTGGTGGTGTCTGTGACAGATTGAGGGGATAGTCACTGGAACGTCGGGATGAAGGATTAAGAGCATCCAGAGAACTGTGATGGTGTTTTTTTCTGGACGTTATTTTTGTACTAAGCACTCATCACAGAGCTGCTAATTTGGTGATTGATTTTGGTGTTATGCAAGTTGATCAGAAGGAAATGTGAATCCTAGAGAGTGTCAGAGATGGAAACTGGAAGTGTGAGATGGAAAATGAGTTATTGGGGATGGAGAAAAAAAATTCTGATTTTGTCATGACTGGTTTAAGGGATGGAGCTTGACTTAAATCCTATTTGCCAATTACAGACTTGATTATGGCTTGACACCATGTCATGTGATACTGGTCTTCATTACACCACACAATAGCTCAGTGACCTGTATGAGACAGTGTTTAGCGACTCTATCGCTAATGCTAACATCGCTAATATCTCAGCAGTTCTCTAGCTAATGTTAGGCTGATAGATTCATAATCAAAATCATCGTTTTACATGAAGTGACCTGATGCAAAGAAGTGAAGTGTTTTTGTTGGTCCTCTAATCACACTTGTGATTGGCTGATCAGATTTTACTTAAGCTCTGCCCCTTTTGACCGAGAAGTTCCACTCACTTGGTGTAATCAAGACTTAGCTGTGAGCTGATTATTGCATTTCTACCTGATTTAATCACAATATTTGTGTCTGTTCTCATTGGCTAAGGCTTAAATAATTCTGGATTTGGATTATATTACTCCAGAATAAGGGATTTTAGAAGATTTCTGAAGACAGGCTTTCTCAAGAGCACAACAGCTCCCCCCCCCCCCCCAAAAAAAAAAGCTGCATATCTAGAAATGATTCACAATCAGAACTTTGCGCACCCTCGTTATCATGGTATATTGTGTAGCTGATTATTGGCACATGCCTCGTTGGGAAGAGCAGCATCTGAATGTTGAATTTAGTGTTATGAACGTGCATATGTTATGATGCCTGGTCATATCACAAGTGCTTCCTGTTTTAAGCTGTTATAAGTGCTGCTGGAGCAATCATCATCAGGATCTCTGTATTTCATTCAGAACTGCTTTCATTTGTAGCATTCCATTATTATTTTATTTTTTTACTCCAAATACCAATTCATCTGTTATACAAATTAGCTCTAAATTGGATAATGAAGCACCAATTTGATATTGAGTAGGCTCATTGAGGGTGAGAGGAACTTTGTGTACATTTCAATTCTAGCCAAAGTTTCACCTTTACTACATTTTGGAGAGGTTATTTCCATCATGTGAGCCACTAAAGTTGGTTTGTAGTATTTTTGGTGACTGGGCCCGTTGTGATTATTTGCTACACACCTGTTTCGGTTTTCCCACTAATTCATTTCAGCTTTTTATTTTGCAAGGTAATGTTGCGTCTCCCATCAGCTGGGCTACTTTACCTTTGCACTGTGAACATTTTCGGTTTCTTTCAAGTGTTTGTGCCTTTTTATTATGCAGCCCCACTGACAGACCTGCTGATTGTTTGCCGTCTTGCACCTTTTTTGAATTGCGTTCTATTTCAGTGCAATTTCTAAACAAACTGTAAATACTGTACAGGTAACTGTAACGCTCACTCATTTTCTAAACCACTTGTTTATTTCTTTCAACTTTTTCTACACCTATGCTGTATATAGATTAGCTTTAACTTTTTCACAAAAGATCTACTCGCTCTAAAAGCAATATTACATCACTAAAGTAGTGACAGAAGCTGAAAGCTAGCTGGGGTTAAAGCAGGGGTCGTGTGTTAACCGGGCTGTTGTGGCTTATGACGTCCACTTTTACCCTCTTTAAACCTTTTGCTAATCAAATTTCTCATTCTGACTGACTTCCACTTTTGTATAGCTGTTTCGGACACGGGAAAATTTGAAATGCCTCGGATTAGTGTATTGTTAATTTATTAATGTAAACTGGAGTATTGTTACATGTTTAATTTTTTCTCCCCCGAATGGGATATGCTGTGCCGTCCTGAACATGCCTAAAGGAGTCGTTAGCATGTTGAAAATGAGTAGAATGTAATTTTTGGTAGAATTTTGGCAATAAAATCTAAATTCAATGTGTGGCTTCTTGTGTGTAATTTTTTTTTTAATGATCTATCAAGTTTTATAATATGTAGGGCCAAATTACTCAATTCTGATTGGCCAATCAAGGAGGGCTTTTTTTCCTTAACACGGGGCTGTATTTCTGAAATGCTATTGGCTAGTTCGTTGCTTGGTTACAGTTACAAAAATTTGCAAATTCTCCTTTTAGATCAAGCACAGTTTTCTTGCATTTAGCAATCGGCTTTTGTAAAGAAGTTCTAATAAAATTTTGTAAACCACTTTCAAAATCATTGTCGTGTCGCTGTGTCATGATGAAAGACGCTTTAGAAACTGATTCAAACGTGCAAAATAGTCTCGCGCCCTGATTGGTTCAGAAAACGTGAATGACAAATGTTGTGAACTTGAACGGCTTCCGAAGTATGAATTTAGCCCTATATATTATAAACAAGTAATCGTATGGTTCCTCGCAAAATTTAAGGATCAATTTCACTCGTGATTTCGAAGTTTTGAAATTTTCAAAACTTCGAAATCACTCATGAAATTAATCCTTAATTTTACTCTACCCCATACGATTACCTATACTAATATGGCCAGTAATTTTACATTTCAGGAAATTGTTGCACATCTCACATTAACATTGCTTGGCATATCTTTGGTTCTTGGATGTATTTATATATGCTAGTTGAGTAACATTTAATGTTATTTAGTCTTGGAGGTTTTTTTAAGTGTAATTAATTTCCCTGGTTTTAAATGTTCTGGATTAAAATAATTCACTAAAATATGATAAATGAGCCACAGTATTTAAAACTACAGAATAAATAAGGAAGTGATCACTCATCAGCAAATAGAACCATTTTGGACTACAAGCCACATGACCTATTGAGATGTCACGTGATGCTTCAGCCAATCACATGAAGAAACTAATTAACTGAGTTTATCTAACAAAAGTATTCATTTTATTGGGTGTTCATCGCATTTTAAAGCAAAAATGTTGTGTGGAGAAAGTATGTTCAAATAACTGCGTGGATTATCGTTTACTAGTTTATCCCCAATGAAGAGTTAAATCAATTTAAACATAAAGTGGCTGCATATCCGAGCAGTAAGGAGTCATAGAAAGAGTCGATTCTGCGATTCCAGGCTTTAAGAGTTGCGAGTTGAATCGGCTCTTAAGTGATTCGTTAAACTTAAACAGATGCTGTATGTAAATGCGGAAAGTGGAAGTATGGAAGTGTTTCAGGTTGGGAAAAGAATAAAACTAACCATGCATCGCGGTAGAAACATGCCAGAAACAACCGCGCTGGAATTTAAGGATTCAAAAGCTGATTCTGGCTCGGAGAACTTGACTCTTCAGTCAGGTAAAGTTTTAACCTTGTCCCACTGATTTTAGATGTACATCCCGCTCCAGATTACACTCTTCAACTGAGTATAAATGTTCAGTTAAACAATTTAAATAGCTGTAACTTTAAACGCAGGTCCAAAAAAAATATTGCATGAGTCGATTCCCAAACACTTCGGAATCGACTCCTGGAGCCGTGCGTTTCGTTCAAATAATGTGCGCGTGACTTGAGGACGATGACTCGGCAAAAAAGGACGTATGCAAATCAGACGTGTTTGCGTACTGTGTGACGTCATGACGCAAACTAGCGACTTTGATGAGGGGTCCCCTTTGTAAGATTGTTCTAGAATTGTCCTTGGTGAGTTTTGGCTGTTGCGTTTCAGAAATATGTAATTATTTATTTAAATATCAGCACATTTTAGTTCATTTCTAATCATTTTATTCTTCATTTGGTGTTTAAAAATCCGAATTGTTTGCTTTAGACATTTCCTTTCTCAGCTAACTTTAGCTATCTAGCTAACGCCTCTGCAGGTATTTAGCTACAGAGGTGATTTTTTTTTTTTTTTTTTTTTTTTTTTTTGCTTAGTCACTCATTAAAGAAAATGTATTTGTGAAATGATTGTTTAATATCCATATGAAGGCACTGTAACAATTTTAATCATTTATATAAAAGTTTATTAAAGGCTAATTTTTGACTCTGGATGGGTTAAAGAACAATAAACCACCTGCTTTAGTTGATCCAGAGAGCTTAATGCTTATGCATGATTCTCTAAAATGAATTATCTTTTTTTTTTACAGGTTGATTGCCCTTAAAATGCTCCAAACCTTATCCAAACGTAGACTTCCATCACACATTTTCACATCAGTGCCAACAGCCGGTGATGGACTGAAGGACAGAGTGAGGGTATTGTGGAATAGAAAGCGGTTTCAGTGGCAAAGGAAGACGGACAAAGTGAATTTTGTTCCGGTTCAGATGGAGACGGCTCGTGTTCCTCAAGAAGAGGACTGGGAACGGGAGATCGAAGAGTTCTCACGCAGGATGGAGGAGGGAGAGAAGAAGGAGAAAGAAATGAGCGATAAGACGCCCTACGGTAATCTGATGCACTGAATACAGATGTGACATGTTCATCATTATTGCCCTTTTAACTTGGTTTACTCATCTCATTCTCATCTTATTATCTCTAGCCGCTTTATCCTTCTACAGGGTCGCAGGCAAGCTGGAGCCTATCCCAGCTGACTACGGGCGAAAGGCGGGGTACACCCTGGACAAGTCGCCAGGTCATCACAGGGCTACTCGGTTTACTTTTTCTTCCAAAAGAAGTTAAGAAGAAACTTTGAGCAGGCCAACTTCAATGATGGAAAAGACAACTTGTGAAAATGAATCTGTGCAAATCTTGTACTTTCATGCCATTTTGGGCCACTTTAGAACCTCTTGGTGTAACTGGGCTCTGATCTAAAATCTAGATCTGGTCTGGATTGAAACGCCTTCAGTTTGCTGTGTGACTTCTACAGCAAATGAAGTTAGCCATCTACGACGTAGCTGTTCAGTGTCTGACATTTGCTTCTTTAGTTTTATTCTGGAGTTACGGGGTTCATGTACGACTTGTGGGACGTCTGTAGCCACCAGTTTATCGCTGTATGAAATCCTTCGCTAAATTCCCAAGCACCTGTACAGTTTATCTGAAAATCAAGTTTGTTACATTTGGAAGTTTGTCTCGTTGTGGAAAAGGAGCGTCCTGTACAGTCAGCAGTTCCATAAATCTGTTCTGACTGAAAGTTCACAGTAGGGCCTCTTGGCGTTGGATCCCCATGACCCTTAGTTCCTTGTTGTTTTTCTGTGTAGGTGCTGAGGACGAGCTGAAGGTGGCGCTGTGTGAGATGAGCCTGTACTCCGTCCCCTGCGCCCCGAGACCGCACCAGCAGCACTACGACCCCTCCACACATCACACCCCTCCTGTCCAGTGGATCCACCACATCTCCTCCATCGAGACGGACCAGTTCGCCGACGCCGAGGAGTAAATGGATCCTTCCCATGATTCTGGTGGTAAAAGAGGTCACAGGGAAGGGTGGGAGGAGCAAAGGGGGTTTAGATAAATTAATTACAACTGTTTTTTAGAGATGCTTTAAGACAATTATTATTATTTATTTTTTTTAAGTTTGTTTAAAGTAATCAACAGACATTAATTTCTGAGTTAACTGATTTAGGAAAACTGTTTGGGTCACATGTCCTTTATACTTGCAGACTTTAACACAGTTGGCTCTGAAATCTTTAAGTTAAGCTGTTTGGTTTTAGGGGTAAGTGCTTAATGCACAGGAAATAAACGATTTACAGAGAATTTAGTTTCGTAAGGAAAGTTTTCTCAATTCAGGTGAGTTTTAATCCTCACACACACACACACACACACACACGCTTACACTCTCACTGTTTACAGTAATAACTAGTGTGTTGGTATCCATAACTAACCATGTCATGTGGAATTCGTGGCCTAATCTACTGTGTATCCACATCAGGGGTCCTTTATTAAAAGATGAGCTCTTTCCTCTAAATCTCATCTCCAGCACTTTAATGATCTGAACTGTATTGTATCGCAAAGCTGTTTAAAAAAAAAAAAAGTAGGATTTTAAACTAACAGCTGTTTAAACAGGTAAAACATCAGCAGGTAAAGTTCTGGATGATACAAAGGGTTCTGTTCTAAGCATCAGGTGTTGGTGACCTCAACTCTGATGCAAAGCAACGAAAAACACAGACTTGAGATTTCAGGTGTGTCGTGATTTAATGACGAGATGTGAACGGAAGTGAAATCTGTACAGTGTTCTTTAATACAGCACCGTTCAGTAGTACAGCACGAAGTGATCGACGTGTACTGAACTTATCAATCCAAAAGTCAGGTGTAAATGTTGATTAAATAACAGAATAATGTTTGTATTATTGTTGTTACTGCAACTTATTAGATTTTGTCTCTGTTCATGCAAAAATTGAGATGTTTGGACTCCACTGTATGATAAACTTTGTTAGAGCAAGACTGTGATGCGCTCATAAGTAATAAATAAAACATGAACATCCCAAATGACTAATGGACCTAATCAGAGTATGATATTTATTTATTCATTTAATTTTAATAATGATTCTGAGTGAGGGGTGGCACGGTGGTGTAGTGGTTCGTGCTGTCGCCTCACAGCAAGAAGGTCCGGGTTCGAGCCCCGTGGCCGGCGAGGGCCTTTCTGTGCGGAGTTTGCATGTTCTCCCCGTGTCCGCGTGGGTTTCCTCCGGGTGCTCCGGTTTCCCCCAGTCCAAAGACATGCAGGTTAGGTTAACTGGTGACTCTAAATTGAGCGTAGGTGTGAATGTGAGTGTGAATGGTTGTCTGTGTCTACGTGTCAGCCCTGTGATGACCTGGCGACTTGTCCAGGGTGAACCCCGCCTTTCGCCCGTAGTCAGCTGGGATAGGATCCAGCTTGCCTGCGACCCTGTAGAACAGGATAAAGCGGCTAGAGATGATATGAGATTCTGAGTGAACAATTTGACTGTGTCTGGGGCTCTAATCAGAAAACGAGATCCAATCCCATACTGGTGCAGCTCCTGAGTCTGACCCACATGATCCTCATACAGATGAGTGACCTGGTTTCCAACATGTCATAGAATTACTGGAATATCATACAATTATTTATTTAATTTTTTTTATTTTATTTTAAAGTCTCAAGTTCCAGACAAAGAAATTCAATTGATTTGTTCTATATTTTTATTTATTTATTTATTTGAATATCAGGGATTTTTGTTTGTAGCCTGTTTAAATTTTCGTTGCCATTTATCAAAATGCATCTTCCATGTGATATTTTTCTTCATCAGGATATTTCATGATGTTTAAAGCTAGACGGCCTTTCGATTTCATAAACTCGGTGAAATTTAGTTCCGTCTGAAATGTGGTGATTGTGATATTTGTTTATTTCTGTAATATCTCACAAAATATCAGGCCATTCTGTGGCTGGGAAGTTATTTAATTTGAGGGGATTAAAGCAAATAATGTGAACGAAATCAGTCGCTTGGCGCAGTCAAGCAGACAGAGGAAGTCCGTGTGCGCATGCACAGGTTTACCTTCTTCTTCTTTTGGGTTTTACAGCAGCTGGCATCCACAGTGCTGCATTACTGCCATCTACAGGTTTCCCTTTGAGCGTGCACTGACAGTTCCATCATTCTGTCGCTAAACGAACAGCTGATCACACCGAGGTGCTCGCTGAGCGCCCATATTTATTAGTTTGGTCCTGCGTTTCCTTTCCTTCGTATATAACATAACGTCTTTTCTTCTCGCTTTCTTTCCGTTACTGTAGTCGTTCTTTCTCGTTTCATTCGCACACTCACGTCCTCCATTTTTTTTCTCTGTTTCAATTTTGTATCCCACAATGCCTTGCATGAACAGGGAAAGCCCACCACGCGATGCATGACGTGCTATCTTGAATTGGGTCATGGTGAAGCAGGAAAAATAGCGGAGAATTTAGGGCCACGTGACTATATAAATTCATTAATTGTTCTATTAAAAAAAACTAAAAATTGTAAGTCTGTGATTTTGAATTCAGTAGATTTTGGGCCACTAAACAAAAATAATTTGGTGTCGGGGAAAATTCTTTTTTATGACCTATGCTTGAAAAATCTGAACGGCAGGATAGTTTTCAGCAGTAGGTTTGTGAGCTAGTAAATAAAGCTCCTAGTTCGATGGGTTTAAATACTGTGGCTGGTTTTGGTCCATTGGGAGCTCAGAGTGCAGTCCTGCTAAAGGGATGAATTCATAAAGGTTTCATGCAAATTTAATGTCTGAGATCTTTACAGAGTGCTCGGGGATGTTTTAGATGAGTGTACTGACCATACTGTGCCTCTAGAGGGCAGCACCAGTTAAGGTTTATTCTGAGCTCAACCATGTACTGCATTTTTATCCCCTAACTTCGTGTGTGTGTGTGTGTTCCCTCCAAGCCTTATTGTTTTAATGTTCAGAATTACTAATAAACCATTTAATGGATGCAGGATCTAACATACGATCAGTTCCTTCCTGTAAACCCCATTTTCGGCGCATTTGAGGTTTTTTTTTTTTTTTTTAAAGATGAGAAGAAAGAAGAAACCTTTATTCGTCACATGCACACTTCAAGCACAGTAAAATTCATCCTCTGCATTTAACCCATCTGAAGCAGTGAACACACACACCCAGAGCAGTGGGCAGCCACACCAGAGCGCCCGGGGAGCAGTCAGGGGTTCGGCACCTCAGCCCAAGGCCGCCTCACGTCAACCTAACTGCATGTCTTTAGCTTGTGGGGGAAACCAGAGCACCCGGAGGAAACCCACGCAGACACGGGGAGAACATGCAAACTCCGCACAGAAAGGCCCTCGCCGGCTGCTGGGTTTGAACCTGGAACCTTCTTGCTGTGAGGTGACCGTGCTAACCACTACACCGCCGTGCTGTTATAGTTTTAATGGAGGATAATGATTGAGCTGTCCACGATGCAGACATTGAGAAATATTCACTGGGAAAATTAAGCTACTATTTAATAATAATAATAATAATAATAATTTTAAAATGCTTTTATTAAGTATACAGAGCATTCCTGATAAAAGCCAATGATATTTTAAGCCGTAGAACAACAACTTCTTTCGGCTGCTCCTGTTACAGGTCGCCAGAGCAGATCAGCTGGAGCTGCATATTTGATCTGGTGTAGTTTTTACACAGAATGCCCTTCCTGACGCAACCCTCCCCAATCTATCCGGGCTTGGGACAGGCATTAAGTATGCGCTGACTTGTGCAACCTCAGTGGCTGGGGCTTTTACCAAATCTGCATGTCTTTGGACTGTGGAGGAAACCCACGCAGACCGGGGGGGACATGCAAACTCCACACAGGAAGGCCCCCAGCAGATGTGGGGTTCGAACCCGAAACCTTCTTGCTGTGAGGCGACAGTGCTAACCGGTACACCACTGTGCCATGCCTTATTTAATTTTTTCAGAGTTTTTTTTGTTTGTTTGTTTTTAGGCTCTTTCCTATTGTGTTTGAGACTCTAATCATATCATATATATGCCAAAGAAGCAAAAGTGATATTGCTGATCTCAGGAGACTTCCTGATGGAGAGAAAAAAAAAAGAAGCTGGTTCTGGATCTGCAGATCTGCTCTTGCTCCCAAGTCACGTGGTTTGGTGTCATAATTAAATTTCTTCTGTTGCTCTGTTTACTGGGTTTCCAAAAACAAAAAATGACTTCTTTTTAAAAAAAAAATTATCACAAGATGCAGTAAGAGCTAATACGATGGTGAAAGGGAATTGGAGGAAGTCAGTGTTCTTAAGTGTAGAAATAACTGGCAGGGACAGCAGAGCACATCTGATGTTGCCTCATTCCTGTACAAGAAGCTGATGTAACACACAGCACCGTCTGTGTCTAATAAGAGGACGTCCAACTAGGCCAGAGAGGGAGAGATGATGACTGGGTGTATTCTGGTTTTCGGATTAGACGTCGCTGCAGACAGGAGTCTAAATTCCGTCTAATAAAACTAAAAGCACATACGTCACATTATTATAACGGGGGATTATTTATCTATCTACTTGGATATAACATAGTGAGCACTTCGTTATAGTGTGTTAACCTACATGCACAAGTATTCACTCCCCTTCTTTTCTTTACCTTCTAAAGAGGATTTTTCTGTATAAACGTCCACATGGATGTGGTTTTTTTTTTTCTTTTAAATAGTTGTAATTGCTGAAAAATGGATTATATGTAGCATGGCAGAAGAGATGAGATGAACATGAACCCGAGTCACAGGGAGGACATGTTTCTCATCAGCGTAATGACAAGTTCATGCACCGATACCAGACTGTAACGTTCCACTCCGTGCATCAGCGTTCTTACTCACAGTTGGTCTTCTGTTTTTCTTCACGTTCCACACTAATGCTAGCACTAATGAATTGTCCAGATTGAATCTGCATCTGGATTTCTGTAAAGCTGCTTTGTAAGAAAAAGCCTTTTACAGTAAAGTAAAATTGAGTTGAGCTTTAGTTAGTGTTGAAACATCTTTTCAGCGTGGTTGGATCTTTTCATTTCGTGGTTTTGATCCAAAACCCAGGTCAACAAGACCTGCTTAGCATTTTAGCAAAGCAAGTCCCGATTACATGCATAAAGATTCCACATCCGTGTGTGTGTGTACAAGCGTATAAAAAATAACGTGTTTGGTATATAAATATACCATCATGAAGTCTTTCCCTCGCATGACGGCTATCAACTGTAGTAGTGGCACAAACCTGTGCTTCCTCTGAAGTCGCAGAGCAGTGCATTCAGAGGGAAGTGCTATCTGCCCTCTTCCTCATACATGACCTCAGCAATTCAGCCATGAGCTCGTCATCTCCACACAATAGGGCAAACAACTTTTTTTTTGGGGGGGGGAGGGGCGCTTGTAACGTTTTTAAAGTGTTCTTTTAAGCATTTGATTTGGTTCCAAATATTTAATTCTTAAATCATAAACATTCTGCAAGGATGGGACTTGATATGGTTCAACGAGGAGCATGTTAGCGTTTTCCTTTTGAAATCTGTGCTGTTATTATACAGTTGTGCATTGAACCTTTATTGCTTCCTCCAGGACAAACCAAAGAGTCATTTATGCCGAGATCAGACGACACGATATTTTTGTCTTCTATGACGATCATGATGTCAGTTTAGGGAATCCTAGTGCTACAAGTTCTTGCAACACTACAAGTTTAACCCCAACCGATCATTCTTCATGTCCTTGTGTGTCATCAGGGAGGAGGGGGATGAAATTGATAATCATAGCTATCAAAGAGCTTGTAGTTGAGTGAGCTATCAAAGTGGGTGAGAAAATACACAAAAAAATTTGACATGTTAGATTTCATTGGGGTGTCCCGGCCTCCACATCACTGTGCTTCGATTATGTCACGCAACAAGGACTGGTGATCATTCCTGACGTTCCTGTCCATATCTTGCTGGAAATCGCGACACAATCCTGTCAAAATCAGGCTGAGTTTGTGTACTCTGATCACGACAGTGGATGAAATCGGTAGATGGAACGTTTGCGCTTCCTCAAAAATGTACAGAAATATACAGTGACCTTTATTTTGAAGAATAGTTTGGAATGTTAGAATTTTCTCTCGTTATGGATATGAAATGAAGCAGATTTAAATTTCGTCTTTAACCTCTGTACTGTCTGTGTGCACTAGTCCTCTGTCTGGACATTTGTTGATCTTGTCAGACTGCACTTCCCCTGCAGACTCACTAGGGGGCGTTCTGTCTCTGGGTCTTATACACTCTGGGATTCAGCTGTTGAGATTCAGAGCTTGTCTGTGTGCAGTTGGTCATGATTCTCTCTCTCTCTCTCTCTCTCTCTCTCTCTGCCCAGTCAGAAGTGGTTTCATTGTTCAGCAGCTTGACCCAGACGGGGGTGTGATGGGGAAATTAAGGTGATCGCAGTAATATGGATGGAGCTGTATGTCTGTCTGCATCCTTGTCAGTGTTTTTACAGTGCTGGTTAATGCACCGAGGTGTGCGCGTGTGTGTGTGTGTGTGTGTATGCACACGTGCACGTCCTCAGGTCTGGTTTTGATCGCTAGGCTCAACGCCACATCCTCATTCTTAGCATTACTAAGAGCTCTGATAAAGACGTTCCCTCCCACACGTGTGTGTGTGTGTGTGTGCGCACACAGCCTGCATTTCAGAGTCGTGTGTGTGAGAGACTTATCAGCCTAATTCCTGTAGTCAATTGAGCGTTCCCTTTCTGGAAGACTATCAGAGCTTCCATTTTAACATGTTTACTGTGTCCTGGCTTTATAAAATGGACCTGAATTTCGTGTGTGTTTTGACACACTTTTTTGCTACCAGTGTAGCATCCTCCCAGAATCCAGGCCAAGCATGAGAGAGGAAGGTCACCTCTTTGTGACTGTGCTCACAGGAGTGGGTGACCTCGTTCACTCCTGCCACTAGCAAGATTAATCAGAGAGAGAGGGAATGATGTGTGAGAAAGAGAGACATTTTCTCACACACACGGGGACTGGCACATCATTTCACACACTTAATGCAAATTAGTGCGTCTGTGCTGTCAGACTGTATTGTCTTTTTTTATTCTTTCACTCAATAACGTGTGTGTGTGTGTGAATGATGAGCTGAGTTTTTGATGAACTGCATTTTTATTTAAAAAAATTCTTTACATGAACACAGTGATACAAACATTTAACTCACAAAATTGCAGGAACATCAGCAATGGGGCGGGGCTGTCAGGTTTGTAGGCATGGTTCACTCAGGTCTGCTCGCTCACAGCTGGTCCAGGTTGATGGTTGGGCAGTTGACGGTGTTTCTCTTCAGGTGGTAGTGCCTCATACCCACCTTCCCAAACTTCCTCCGGTGGTATTTCTCAAAATTGGTGCACGTTACCGGGGTTTCCTCTGAGCTCATGTGACCATGGAGCTCTCTCTTCTTAGGCAGCTTGGAGGTGAACACGGAGAACACGTCACTCATCCAGAATGTTTTTCTTCACCACTTGAGTGTTGGTACCACTGGGGGGGGGGATAAATAATAATAATAATAATAATAATAAAAACACTAGCGCCCACCGTTTCACAAACCTGGATTTGGAAAACTTGAAGATGTCAGTCAGGTACACCTACTCATTTGTGAGGTCCTGCCCCCTTCTCGTAATATCAAGGTCCAGCACATCATCAAGGCTGTCAATCACTTCATTCCTAGGTGTATTTCTGGGGGGGGGTAAACTGTGCAGATCTCAGCACAAGGAAACTGATCGGATTTGTCTCTGTAGATAGAAAGATGGTTTAAATAAAAGTGACATGGTGGTTTTAAAAAAAAAAGCTGTTTTGCCATTGAAACACATGGAGATGGGCGTGGTGACGTTATACTGCAGCCAGCCAGCAGAGGCGCCAGACCTGTGGTGGATTCACTTTCTAGAGCTGTGACTCCATGTTTTCTGGAGTCACTGGTGTGAAAATAGCCTCAGACAAGGAGCTCATGTTCTTGTGAAGACCAAACGCAGGGCTCTGGTCCTTTCTGGGTTCCACTGAATTTTAAATTCCTGCGGTTCAGGTAGTATTTCTGAAGTGCTGGGTCTCACATGTAATAATGTCCGGTCTCTTAGGGCTTCCAACCAAGGGCTCCTCGCAATCCCAAGTGGCGAGGCTAAAGCAAGCATCCATCCATCATGCAGTTGGTGCTGTTGCAGTTTGGAACCAAATCCTCGATTATTTTTTTTTTTAAGTGTTTTTAAGAAATAACACACTTTTTATTAATTTTGAATAGCTGTTAGTAGCAGGTGGCACGGTGGTGTAGTGGTTATCACTGTCGCCTCGCAGCAAGAAGGTTCTGGGTTCGAGCCCAGTGGCCGGCGAGGGCCTTTCTATGTAGAGTTTGCATGCTCTCCCCGTGTCTGTGTGAGTTTGCTCCGGTTTCCCCCACAGTCCAAACACATGCAGGTTAGGATCATTGGTGGCTCTAAATTGACTGTAGGTGTGAATGGTTGTGTATCAACCCTGCAACGATCTGGTGACTTGTCCAGGGTGTACCCCGCCTCTCGCCCATAGTCAGCTGGGATAAGTGGTTACAGAGGATGGATGGATGGATGGATAGTTAGTAGCAGCTTTGTTTATTATAACCATTTCCGTTTTATGCTTCTTCATAGTGATGGCATGATACCAGTTCTTCTTTTCTGGTACTGAAACTAAAATCTGCAGTATCAATGCATACTGATGGTGTTCTCTTTCAAATCTACCAAAAAGTTTATTTATTTATTTTTTTAGACTAAACTCTTTCTCAGACTCTCTCTCTCACACACACACGTGCGCGCGGCTTAAATTACATTGTAAATATAATAAAGTATATAAATATAATAAAATCAATCTCAATAAAAGAAGACTTTTTTTTTTTTTTTATATGTAAACCTTTCCAGTTCAATAAATAAATTTATTTTCCCAATCCTGATTCAGTCTTCAGTGTTACAGGATCCAGTGTCTGTTTTCTCCGATATCCAATCCATTTTATCTTTTAATTTTGTTGTCATTGCAGAAATCGTTCCAGTGACAATATTGGGCTAAAGTTAGGGCTGGGCGATCTGACTACACGATATCATGATTTTGTTGCACAGTACATGTTTGAGATATTGTAGGTTTGGAGATATCTTTAAGTTTTTAAACTGTTTTTAACAATAATTGCAAACTCTGATTGGAAGCACCGGAGTCCATTTTTTTTAAAGGGATTTTAAATTTATTAAATTTTAATGAAATTGAATTGGAAGCAGTTGGTGTTGTATGTTTTGAATATGTAAAAAGTTAAAGATTTTTTTTTTTATACATTTAGTCTACAATAATTTAACAAATCATGATTCTTAAACATTTCTACGATACACGATATACAGTAGGTTTGCTCACAATCTCACAATACAGTAGTGTTGCATTTAAAACAACAAACATTTATTTTTTAAAATTAACAATTTAATTCTAAAATTAAAATTAATAGGTTGTGTATAATTTTTGTGAATTCAGCTTCTTCCAGACAGTTTGTAATTGTTAAGATATAAAAAAATTTTTTAAATAAGTAAATAAAAACTCTCAGTAGCTCAAACGTGTAGTGATCAGTTTTATCAATAATTTAACAAATCATGATTCTTAAACATTTCTATGATGCACGATATACAGTAGGTTTGCTCACAGGCCTGAGCCTGTGTTGGTATTATGCCCAACTTTTTCTTATTTGCGGTTTTAGAAACTTGATGGAAAAAATAAATTACTTCTTAAAATAAGGCTGGGTTCAAATGAGGGTTTTTTTTAATGGGCTTTTTTTTTTATGATCAGATTTAAGCCATGTTTTGTTTCACTTCAAATCCAATCCAGATTTCTTGAGCTGTGACTGAGTTTCTCCAAATTTTGGATTTTTTCCCTCTTCTCTCTTGCATGGTGTTGTTTCTGAATTTATTTATTTACCTACCCTGCTCCAGATACTTTCTGAATTACGCCTGAATGTTTGTTGCCGTATACGACCCCCAGCCCATGTTAAAGCCTCTTGGTCGATAGCTAGCTAACTAGGTAATGTGGTTACTATAACAACCAGCACACAACAAAGAAACTGGATCAGTTTTAAGAAATTAACCTAGATATTTTTTTCCTTTCCTTTGTGGAGTGAACATGGTGCAGATGGATTTTTAGCATCTGATCAGTTCCTCCTGAGGGTAACAGTGGAGTTGGTCAGATCATGTGTTGATCATATGATGTGGTGTGTTTTGGAGTTAACAATGTTAATAGAAACGTTTTTGGTGAGAGGCTCAGCGCTGAAGTGTTTGTCCGTCGCTGACTCGGTGAACAAATGGAATGAAGCCTGTGTTAACACTCGAGCCTGGCATTCCAGCCCTGCTACCTCATCGTCCTCAAAATCCCCCACATTCTCCATCACACACCAACAAACCCAGTGCCTGGGAACTTTCTAGAACCCATCAAAGTCGGGTCTTCTCTTTCCAACCTTCATCGAACCTTCGAGACGCTTACGGTGCAGGTTGTGTTGCAGCATTGCTCACATGCCTCTCGTGTTTTTGCCACAGTTCAGGAAGGGTTTCACATGATTACTCATACTGTCTCCTGATCGTTAACTTTCCCCTCAAGCCTCTTGCAACTGTTTCACAACCTCAGCCTGAATGAGGAGGTTTAGACACTCGCGTTTCAGAATCGCCAGAACTCCGTGTGGAATAAGAATAATGCATTTTGTCTGTCACCCTTTGCTTTTCTGCCCCCGTCTGCCTCGGTTAAAAAAAAAAATTCTGGGCTGATAATGATGACTTCCCCCAGTGAACTTTAAGTGCAGCGTTTGCGTAAAGCCGTCTACGTGCCGTTAGCTCTGATCAGAAATGCTATGAGATATTGAGTTTTTCTAAAGCCAAGTAGTTAAACACAAACTAAACGACAGACTAATCGGTGAAAATCCAATCAGTTTTTTGAGGTTTGTTTGTGTTACATGGTCTAGCTTCGTTCTTAGATTAGCTCAGCTCAACCACACCAGCTAACTGCAATAGCTATGATTTACTGCTACTTCCTTCCGAACTTTTATTTATATTTATCATCATAAAGTCTCCATACACATTTACTGAGCCACTTTAATAGGAACGTGTTGTTGGTTCCAAGATCCCTGTTCTTGGCTGCAGGAGCGGAACCCAATGTGTTGTTCTGTTCTGCTGTTGCATGCTGAGATGCTTTTCTGCTCACCGCGGTTGTAGTGATTATATGAGTTACTATATCCTGCCTGGCAAAAAAGCTCAAACTGCTCAATCTGTCCATTTTCTGATCTCCACCTTCTCTTATCAACAAGGCATTTGTTTCCACCCACAGAACTGTCACTCACTCACTTGATGTTTGTTTTTCGCACCATTCTGTGTAAACTCTACAGACTGCTGTGTGTGAAAACCCCAGGAGGAGATCAGCAGTTTCTGAAATATTCAAACCAAAAATACTCCTCTGGCTCAAACCAGCACCCATACCACAGTGAAAGACAGAAAGAAAGTCGCACTTCACTGTGAGATCACGGTGTTTCCCGTTCTGATGTGTGAACATTGTGAACATTAACTGCAGCTCTTGATTTGTATCTGTGGGATTTGATGCATCGTGCTGCTGCTGCTGTCGAGGAATCGGCTGAGTACAGAACTGCACAAAACAAAACACCAGGTGGATGGAGGGGTGTTCCTAATAAAGTGGCCAGTGAGTGTATATGACGGTAAAATGAAGCCACATTTATAAGGTGGTGGTTGATATTTTTGCGCATTGAACAGGACTGTAGTTGTGAGTGGGGACCTGAAGATTGGTTCTTTATCATTCGAGCAGATATTCCAGTATAACACCTCATTTGCATAGAAGGGAGAAATTTTCATTTTCAATCTCATTGAGATTGCAACTCTGTGTCTCAGGCTTTGTTGTTGTAGTAATAATAATAATAATAATAATAATAAAATGTATGAACATATGATCAGCTGATCCCCTCCTACAGGACGTGTCATTGTCAGATTGCTGAGAAAAAAAAAATAACCTCACAAAAAAAAGTAGTTAGTGTGTATAACAGACTGCAGGTTTAGTCGTCACATTTTCTGGGTTATTTTTATCTGTTTCTGTGTTTTTGTGAATCTTGGTGTGTGCTGTGAGCCAACAGGATGCAATTAGAGCATCGGAGCTTAAATATTTCAGTTCAGTACGTAGACATCACTATTCTTATCTACAGTATTTGTGCTCCAGTGTAGACAGGATTTGTTTTTTTATTAGTCGTATCAGACGCTCGCTGGTTGTGCTGTGAAAATTTCCCATGCAGACGCTCATCTAAGTTTCCAAACCTGTCATTGCTTAACTCTTGAATATCTTCTATCATTAACTCTATCATTAAAAAGCTTATCTCTGCTTTCCAGAGAAATGTATCTGGTTAAGATCTGTTCAGTGCTTTGGGAGTAACGGCAGGCTGAAGTCAGTACAACAGAGTAAAAACTCTGCTCGCGGGACGTCGGGAAATTGCCGGCGCTCTTCTTTTCTCTCTCCTGATCAGTTTCCCACTGGATTACTCGTCAATATCAATCAGATCACTTTTATAGGGATGTTCTCTCGCTCTCACTGTTTCTGATGAAGGATTCAGAAAAATTTTCCCTCTGCTAGTTTTGATGTTCTGATTCACAGGAAACAGAAGTGAGTTTTCAGAGCTTTACCTACTTATGTTTTCAAATCAAACTGATTCATGTAAATAACTACTTTAGAATAGAACTGGAGTTGTTTTGATGAAAAATATTGAGAGCTTAGTGGTCGGAATGCGATTTTAAAAAACCGGAAGTCAGAAACGTGAGCGTCAATTTCAGTTGAGTTAATGTGAATTGTTTATTGGATGTGGATCAGACAGTTTTTTTCGAGGTTCGCCTTGAAAGCTGTGAATATTAATCGAAATAATCATTTATATTCTTTCATCTAAACACTAGTCGGTCCTACTGAGAAATACAAAGGCCTACAGAGCACAAAGAGGGGATTAATAATCTTTTATTACTTCTTTGTGTATACAGATAGTTTATCTAATTGGCATAATTAATACAAATTAAAAACTAACTTGCATAATATTTTACTAATTTTTCAAACTTTGCATTCAGTATACAACCAACTATGTGCTGCCAATTATCTTGAAAAATAAAGTTATGAAGAAAAATAATTTGATCTCATTGGTTAATGAGGCTCATTTTGGACCATGTGACCCTCATACAGAATATTATGGCCATTTTCTAAAAATTCACCCCCCCCCCCCCCCCCCATCTTTGATTTGTAATATCTGAAGAACGGATAATCATATTTTAATTCTGTAAAACGTCTGTTCTGTATTCAGTTCTGAATCCAGTGAGGGCAGTTAAGCATTTGGGACTGAATTTGAATCTTCCCCTGATATGCCGACTTTTAATACATTATAATATACACGTCATGCACACATGGAAAATGTATATAAATGAAGCTTTTTTTTTTTTTTTAATACTCCACTGGTTGTTTATTAGTCTTTAATGGCTTGTTATTGTGGAGCTGTTCTTAAGGTAAACTGTCAACTCTGAGAAGATTCTGGGGAGATTAGGGTTTTGGGTTTTTTTATTATCAACATTGGAACCTGTGAGTTGGAAATATTTTTGACACATCCTGCTCTTTTTGTATGCTAAAGATGCAGGTGTGTGTGTGTGTGTGTGTGTGTGTGTGTTGCTGCTTAAGGCTGTATGTAAATCCGTGTGTTTCGTTTTGGCCGTGAGGTTCTGGTGTGTTTTCCCAGGCGCTGGTTGTTTGAGGTCGGGTTCTGGCTATTGGTGTGATGGAGCTGTTCAGCCGCTCAGGTCTGTCTGATGTGGGAGTGATGAGTCACCATCGCATCTCTCTCTCTCTCTCTCTCTCTCTCTCTCTCTCTCTCTCTCTCTCATATTCCTCTGCTTGGAGACGAGTCCTCACCACAGACGTTGCATATAAAGCAGACGACAACTTCAGAGGTTACGAGGTTAGAGGTTTTTCCAGTACCGACGCCTCCGGAGTGTGGATCTGACCCAGACGCTGGCGCAGTTTCTAAATTTATACACAACAGCCTTTTGTTTTTCCTGGCATATGAACCCCTGCTTTTTAAATTAAAAAAAATTATCTTTTGTATTTTGCAACGATTTTGAAAACCTTGGTTTGAGTGATTATGGAAAAAAAACCCAGCAACTCATCATGAAGCATGAAAACATTTCAGCAATACACAGTGTGTATTAGTGTTAAAATTATAACAAAAGCTACTTCTTAAAAATGTTTAAAAAACAGTTCAGTAACAGTAATTTAATCTGACGCTGGAACTATGGATTTTTTTTATTTTTAAAAATTCAGTATATTTTGTCAAATATGTAAATATCACCTGCTTCCTTTCAGAGTTTAAGTTATAAAGATACCAGAAATATTTCGGAAAAGGTTCAAATTTATTTTTTGATTTTTTTTTCCTCCCCTCATATTGTCGTCCTTGCTGTATATCGTGCTAAATGTTTGTAAATGCTCACGATCCATCATAAGGGTGTTTTAAAGCCAGCGTGGGAGTGAGATTTCCTGTTAATTCTCCATTCACACACATGCACGTGTTAAACTGTAAAATACATTTTATTTATTTATACTTTATTTAATAAAACACATTTTCCTCTTCTTGCTACATTTTTCTTCAAAACTAGCTTTATTTTTTTTTTTTACATATTTTGTAATGAAATAAAGGTATATTTTAAGTTTTACTAATTATAGATGCCCTAACCCTAACTTTCACAATTTAATAATTTATGTATTTATAGATGAAATTGTTTTTATTCTATCCACATTCACTGGATATGAGCAGTCGTGCACTCTGATTGGCTACTCTACTACTAGGATATCAGCTTGTATACTCATCTCATCTCATTATCTCTAGCCGCTTTATCCTGTTCTACAGGGTCGCAGGCGAGCTGGAGCCTATCCCAGCTGACTACGGGCGAAAGGCGGGGTTCACCCTGGACAAGTCGCCAGGTCATCACAGGGCTGACACATAGACACAGACAACCATTCACACTCACATTCACACCTACGCTCAATTTAGAGTCACCAGTTAACCTAACCTGCATGTCTTTGGACTGTGGGGGAAACCGGAGCACCCGGAGGAAACCCACGCGGACACGGGGAGAACATGCAAACTCCACACAGAAAGGCCCTCGCCGGCCACGGGGCTCGAACCTGGACCTTCTTGCTGTGAGGCGACAGCGCTAACCACTACACCACTGTGCCACCAGCTCATATACTGTGAGTATAAAAAAACAAAATGGCGGCACGTTATTGAACCAACCAAGGACGAAATAAAAACTTGACTTGAAAACAAAACCCCAGAAAATACCAAAAAAAAGAAGCAATAAAATATGGACTGAAAGTAAGAACGTATCTTTTAATTTTTCAAGAATTATCACATTTTTCACAAATTGCTGCTGTCATTTCACCGGTTTGTTTACGCTCCAAGTGGAAATTATTTTGTCGGACATTTTGTATAAGGTTTTTATTTATAAAAATTGCAAAAAATAAAAATGCTCAGTTTCTCAAAATCCAGTGCATGTGGAGAGAATAAAAGTTATTCCACTCGATCTTGGTGCTACGCGCCTCATCGGCTATCGGCTCATGTACGACTCGATTTCGTGGTATAACTGTTTAAATATATTCTTTACTTATACATGTGTGTTTATTTGTCGCGCTACTCATCGAAGCCGTCCTGTTGATCATCTCAGACCTGTTACTCAATTCATAAGACAACGATTAGAGATTTAATACCAGCACTGAAGCATCAGCTATAACACGATTTCCGTTCTTGGAGCACTGGGTCAATATTTGACAATAACTGAATCACATATGAGAAGATTTTGATTCTCAGGTTACTACTGAGTCTGCTACAACACCAGAAGATTTCAGTTCCAAGGTTCCAGTGAATCAGTATTTGACGATACCAGTGAATCTGATTTGGTACGATACGATGAAGGCAACGATCTGATGTTTGACGATGTCGCTGAATCTGCGGTGATGTATTATGATTTAATTTTCTCCAGTCGGTATGATATGCAGCTAACTTTTTTTTTTTATTCAGAGTCTGGCGTAGGCCTAGCATTAATTGGCTGATGATGTACTGTAGCGAAGGATAGTTTCAAAACAGTCAGTTCCAGGCAAGTCACCTTGCTAGTCTGTTTTGATTTTCACACACGTCGTCCTTTTTCAGTAGTAATTGGTTTATGATCAAATCATCGGGTTGTTACACCCCTAGTAGCAGATGAAGGTATCGCATTAATATCAAATCAACAGCCATAATCCTTATAGTTAGTGGGGGGTTTTCAATAAAAGGCAAAGTTTTCTGTAGTGGATTTGTCACGAGTTTAGATTTGTGTTTCTGTGTTCTGGTTTTGGTCTGAGTTGCAGCGACTTGTCCCTTTCCCGCTAAGCGTCGTCCTGTCTCATCTCTGATACATCACTCTAAACCGCTCACGCAGCTCCTGCAGTAGATCACCTGCAGCCGTCAAACCGTACAAATGAAGCGCAGATCCTGCCCTCGCTTCTGTGATTGATTAATTGGGACTTGTGTGGTGCCGACTCTGCAAACACCCCTGAGGGTCTGATGAGTCATTCTCAATCCACTGCTCCACATTTACCTGGTGTGTGTGTGTGTTATAGATGGCTGTAAGCACCTTTGTAGGAAATGGTGCTTCGTGTGGAACAGTGTTTTTGTTTAAAAAAAAAACAAAGGATTTGACACCCATGATGCTCAGGGCAGGAGTTGGTGTTCATCTGGTGCTTACATGTTGGCAGGTATCGCATATCTCCCCGCCTTCTGGGGTTTGTGCACGATCACTCCAGCTCATGCAAACACTTAAAGCAGATCGTTTGAATTTATTTCAAATGAAGCTCGTTATCAGTGTTGCCTTTAACCAGGTATTAGCATTTTGAATTCATTTGAATGTTTTTTTGCATTAAAGAAGCTCCAGAATGTGTGACATGTGGCCCTGATGATTGATATCCAGGATAAAGTTTCTCATGATGGGAGTACTTGGAACATCTCCAACACGGTTGCATCTGAAGAACGAGCTGGGACTTGTTAGAGTGTCTCTCTCTCTCTCTCTCTCTCTCTCTCCATGGAAGCTTTTAGCGATTTCCTTGTTGTCCTGTCTGTCATCGTCTTGTCTCTCAGTAGTTTGACGTTTTTACAGTTATCTACACAATCACTCTTTATAAACTTTACACACCTTTCAGATGTGTGCAGACTTCGTCCTCCTATGGGACTCTCCATCAGTCCCAGCCTGTTGTGATGAGTCACTTCTCGGCCCACCGTCTCCTGCTGCACGCCGGTTTCTCACCGGCGTCTCGTCCCTTCACTCAGCCGTAACATTAACACGTTAACTCTTTCATGCGCAGCATCAGCTATTGGGTTTGTAGGAAAATATAAGATCCAGGTCACTTTGGTTTAATTTAGCATGAACTGTTACCATGGTGTCTGCGGATCACTTTACAAGCTTTCTACACACAATCATAAATTAATTAAAATAAACAATTTGTCACATTCTAGTGAGTCACCTTAATCTTTTTTTTAAATTATTATTATGAAGTGTGTGTATGTATGTATGTGTATGTGTGTCTATATATATATATATATATATATATATATATATATATATATATATATATATATATATATATATACTCTCTGAGACAGTAGCCACAAAAATGGTGTGTATATATATATATATATATATATATATATATATATATATATATATATATATATATATATATATATAAATAAATAAAAAATCCTTTTTTTTTTTAATAAATCTTTGTCCTTCTGAAGTCAGCTGCATAATGCATTAAATATTGTTAGAGAGAGGGTTTTTTTTGTTTGTTTTATAAGAAAAAAGTTTACTGTAATTTTATTGTGATCCTGGTTCCTCTGGTATAGTTTTAGTAACTTTCTACACAAAATCATGAATGAATTAAATAATTTTTGTGCCAGACTCCAATGAACCACCTTCTATTTTTTTTAAATAGATAAATTATTTATCCTCCTGAGCCCCAGCAATTTTTTTTTTTTTGGGGGGTCCACTGTAGTAGACACGTTTTTGTTCATCTGTCTCATCTCATCTCATTATCTCTAGCCGCTTTATTCTGTTCTACAGCCTTATGGTGGACATTTTTGTAAAATTTGAAAAATTATGTTTTAACTTTTTTTCTTTGTAATGTGTTTATCACACAATACTTAATTTTGATTCAACATAAATTATTTTTTAAAACTTTTTTTCTCCCCTCTCTGGCTGTCAAGATGGAAAATATATGAATATATATTAATGATTATTAATGATTTGGTCATGTGTAAGAGACTTCAATTTAAAAAAAAAAAGTTTGTTTTTTAAGATTAACATCTACAGTAAAAATATTAAATGTATATTTATGTATTTAACTGTTCCATTACACAGCTAACTCCAGAAGTTAAAAAAAGAAATATATAATACACGTGTATATTTTAACATACAAAATTAGTTCTATTACACAGCTAATTTTAGAAGTTTAAAAAAAAAGGCTCTCTTAACTTCTGAAATCAACTGTGTAATGCAGCTAATTTTGTATGTTAAATTCTATATTCAGTTAAATACATATTATACATTTAATGTTTTAGCTGTAGATGTTAAATTTTAGTTTAAGATTTTTTTTTTTTTTAATCACAGTATCTTACGCATGACCAAATCATTGACTTTTTAATAGACGTGACCATTTAGAAAAGATGAAAAAATGAGAGTTCCTGAGTTTTTGGTTTTGATTATCAACATTTTTTAATAATGTATTTTAGAAAAATGTATTTTATAAACACACTTTTTATAAAGGTTTTTATTTATTTTATTTTCAGGTATTCTCTCTCAGTGGACTTTTCCTGTCACATGTTAGTTCATGTAAGTGATGCAGCATGTAGGAAAAAATTCCTACTCTTCAGTTTTAAGCAGAAAAAAAAATTATGTAAAGAACCTGGAGACGTTTTTAAATATGTATGTTATTTACCAGCTTAAGGTCGGTCCGTATGGTGAAATACCGTGACCGAGGTCTTGAAAGTACTGAGCGAGGCCCTCTGGGCTGAGGTCACGGTATTTCACCATACGGACCGACTTTAAGCTGGTAAATAATATATTAATTTTTTTCTTTACCAAATTCTAACAGAAAACGAGAGCGCCCGAAAGGGAAAACCGAGCCGAGCTGCCATTTTGAATCCTCATTCACGGCTCTGTAATGCAAATGGCTTCCTCCTCGGTATACAAGTGCACTTCCATGGCAGGAAAAAATAAAACAACTACATTTTGCCGCCTATGTCGTCCCCTATTTATACAAATAGGAGTCATTCAGGATTCAGCCATGTTTTTGCTCAGCGTTAGCAACAGTTAGAGGTTTTTAGCTTACTCCTGAAATGTTTTATTTCTTCTTCCTCAGGGTAGTAAAACTCGCTTTCGCTGTGAACACTGTCGTTATCGCTATCCATGCTGTAAAATTAATGCTATTCTGACTGAGAAATGCTGGCAAAAATTTATAAGATTTTTGATAAAAATCTTATAAATAAATCTTATTAAAAAAAAAAGATAAATGTTGACAAAAAATGCTACTATGTTCATTGCTCTTGTGAACGAGCGAGTCGCCAGAGGTCCGTAACCGGGGTCTGTACCATAGTATACGCACCCGCTCGCCAGCCAATCAGAGCGCAGGATTTGGACCGCGAAAAAGAGTTCTGTGCAAAAGTCTTAGTCACATGTAAAGAAATGCTGTTGACCAAAAATTGCTTAAATAATGAAATGTTTCAACATTACTGTTTTATAGGTTGTTTTTTTTGTTTGTTTTTTTTTAATCAGTAAGCCATAATAATTGAATAAATGCAAAGTCAGTATTTGGTGTGAGATGACCCTTTGCTTTAAAATTTTTTTTTTATTATCCGTCTGAGGTCCAGTGAGGTCAGTTTTATGTGGAAATGATCTGTAGGTTTTACTGAGCATCTTACAGAACCAGCCACAGTTCTTCTGGACACTTTGACTGTCACACTCACTTCATTTTACACCAAAATTTTGCACCAGTAGCCTTCATTATGTTTTCTTTTTTTATCTGAAAAGTGCTCTCTTATGGAAAGTGCTGCTCATATGTTTGCAAACATATTTATTTATTTTCCCTGTAACATTTAATTTTGTGCTTGGGGGGACCCCGAACGTTTGGACTCTAAAATGTGTTTTTGTAATGTTTTGATTCAATAATGTAGAAATCGTAAAACAGAAATCTATAACAAATTTTGTGTGGAAAGAAAAAATAGGGGGGCTAAGACTTTTACACAGCAGTGTATGTGTGAAAGGGTTAAGATCTCTCTGATTGTAGATCAACACCTTTCTCTGTAATGACTAACGCTGCTGTTCATGTGTGGAGGACAGGAAACGCCCACTGTGAGCTTTTGGAACAAGAATTCAACACTGAATCATTTTTCTTCCTTTGTACGATTCTGAAGTTTGTTTATTTTGAGTTGTAGGATGGAAGAAATTATCGATTCTGATCTGCGTGATTCATGATGCATAAAAATGCCATCGTCAGCTTTATATGTACACCGGGGAATGGTTTCAGGCCCAAACACCTCCTTTAAACAAACAAAAATCACACAGTAAAAAATATATATTCAAGTATTTTTGTGACTGTAGAAGAAATCTAATCTAGGCTATAGATCTGTGATTATTTTTCCTCAAACAGAACACCCCAAAGTGTTTTATTCCTCTTATACCACAGCAACTCGCCAACCATTACAATCTTTATTCATTAAAGACTGACGCATCGTACTTATCTGTTTATAGTTACATTTGCTGTTGTGAAAGCTGGAATCAGTCTTTCCCTCACTATGGGCATCTCTCTCTCTCTCTCTCTCTCTCTCTCTCTCTCTCTCTCTCTCTCTCCCCATTAGCCAGACAAAAATAACGCAGCTTGTTACCAAGAAACTGCAAGAACGTGTCCACTCCCGTCTCTAGCAGTGTCTCCATTAATCTGCTTAAAGCACAAATTGAAATTGCAAATTAAGAGTAGTTTCGATATTTGAGGGTCTTTTTTTTTTGAACGCTCAGACAAGGTGGTTTTTCAGACGATTTGACGAAGCGATATTTCACAAAATTGTAAAGGAAATCTATTTCTCACATTTAAGTCACCATGGCAACACTTATCAGGTCTTGGAGATCATTTGCGATTGTGGTTTGTTACTTACTGTAAATAATAATAATAATAATTTTCTGTTTTGGGTGGCACGGTGGTGTAGTGGTTAGCGCTGTCGCCTCACAGCAAGAAGGTCCGGGTTCGAGCCCCGGGGCCGGCGAGGGCCTTTCTGTGTGGAGTTTGCATGTTCTCCCCGTGTCCGCGTGGGTTTCCTCCGGGTGCTCCGGTTTCCCCCACAGTCCAAAGACATGCAGGTTAGGTTAACTGGTGACTCTAAATTGAGCGTGAGTGTGAGTGTGAATGGTTGTCTGTGTCTGTGTGTCAGCCCTGTGATGACCTGGCGACTTGTCCAGGGTGTACCCCGCCTTTCGCCCGTAGTCAGCTGGGATAGGATCCAGCTTGCCTGCGACCCTGTAGAAGGATAAAGCGGCTACAGATAATGAGATGAGATGAGAATTTTCTGTTTTGTGCAAAACTGAAAAGAAATCCGAGGAACTGTCCTGAAAACATAGTTACAGCTTTGCCTCTGACACTGGAGACTCCTTCCATCAGTGTTGCGTAAACATCTTTCAGAAAATATCACCACGTCAACGATTATGTGAATGAGCTGTTGCTATAGAAACAGTAACGTATTCGATTATAGCGAGCTCATGAATATTAATACGAACCACAGAGCTGCTTTTATAGAGAATTAATCAACACCTGATATCAGTCGATAGAAAGCAGCAGTTCCTTAGAGATTCTAGGAATGTGATCACGGAGTGTGGTTCATCTGTTGTGCTGCACAAAGTATCGGCACCCATTTACCCTGTCTGTCAGTGGGGTAGAAACGATTTGGGTGACATTGGCATGGGGTGTGTGTGTACAGTGCTCTTCACAATTATTGGCACTCCTTGTCAAGGTTAGGGGGAAAAAAATCCACCTTTTGTTGAAATACACGATGTACCAGAAGCACGTTGTACAGCATGTGTAAGTTGATTGGAGTGTGTAGGAACTTTCATGCTGTAATCCATGACTTCCTGATTAACTGGGAAACAAATATGAGGTGACAGAGAGGCCAAATTCCCTCAACATCAACATGGGAAAGTTAAGAGAGACACAAACCCAATGAAGAAGTGTGTTGACCATAAGTCAGGGAATGGGTATTTATAGAAGGAAGAAAAAAAAAAGGTCCTCACCTGAAAATATCCATTTCCTATGTCCTGTTAAGACAAGAATAATAAAAAGAAAGTGGACACCAACTAGAACTGTTACAGTCTCCTGGAAGAGGAACCAAGTTTATTTTGTCCCTATGTACAGTGGGGAGGGTAAGAGAGGCAAAAAAATATCTCCAAGGATCACTGTTGGTGAATTGCAAGGGGAAAAAAACATCATCTTGGGCTTTCAGAGTCTCCAAAACCCCCATCAGACTCCACCTCCACACCAACAGATTATTTGGAAGGTTCCAGAAAAAAAGCCTTTTCTGTCAGTTAACCACAAACGTAAGCACCTGAAGTTTGTGAAACACTACAACAACTTTGGCTGGAACTGTGTTCTCTGGTCTGATGGAACAAAAATGGAGCACTTCTTTTTTTCAATAATCGCTCACGGTGGGTTTGGAGTAAAAAGAAGGATGGCTATAATGAAAAGAACCCGATCCCAACTGTAAAATATGGAGGTTCTGTGATGTTTTGGGACTGTTTTTCCTCTAAGGGCCCTGAAACCTTGTTTGGGTCCATGGTATCGTGGACTCCATGAAACACCAGGACACTTTAAATCAGAATCTGGCTCCTCTGACAGGAAACTAAAACCGGGTCATCATTGGATCTTCCAGTAGGACAATGAGCTGATGCCCAAATCAACACGCACATGGTTCACTGAGCACAGAATCAATCTTCTGCCCTGAAGATCTCAGTCCCCTGAGCTGAACCCCAGTGAAAACCTGAAGAGGAGAGAGAGCACAAGAGAGGGTCGAGGACCCTGGATGATCTAGAGAGATTGTGTAAAGAGGAATGGGCTCAGTGCCCTGCTCTGGATCTCCAACCTTGTATGAGGGACTCGGTGCTGTTTTACTGATGAAGGGGGTTGGACAGATGGAGTATTAAACATGGGGGTGAGAATAATGGTGGAGGGCGCTGTGTAGACACCTACAACGTGACCTAAAGGTAGATACACCTCTGTGTCGATTTCAGTAAAAAGTAGGGGTGTTCACACGGCACATATTTGCATCGATGCTGCACCGATGTATTTTGTTGTGATGTATCTTACACTGGTGTAAATTTTGTGGAGCGTTCACACGTCACAACCCTGCTTACTAGAGAGAAGCGTGTTCGCACCGGTGCAGCCCCACTTGCGGTCACACGGCAGTTTTTGCGACCGTGCTATACGAATGAACCCTTTGTCACTGTTACCAGTGAAATTGACCATCAACCTGTCCTTACAGAGGGGGAACAGGACAGGAAGACCGGGATAAAAGAAACACAGTAGTAACATGAGGAAAAAGATTATTACTATACGATAGTAATAATGCGGAAATGAAATATGCGCATGCGTGAAAATGTACTTCCTTTTCCCGGTTGTCATGGCATCACCAAGCACCGGGAAAACAACGTGGATGAAGACACCAGTGTTGCCAGATACTGCTGACGTTTTCCAGCCCAAAATATGTTCAAATCCGCCAAAATGTACTTAAAACCTCCCAATCTGGCAACACTGGAAGACACGCAGTTCTGTTGTTGATATTCGCCATTTTGGAAGCGCAAAATACCAGGATGCAAATTATGCAATGCCCGTATGTAATCAACTCTCCTGACGCGTAGCGAGTCTACCCCTGTAGCGTTCAGACGTCCCATTTTAAAACGGTGCTGCCCTGCAAACTAGCATTTACTCCGGAGTAAATTTCTTAAACCACCTCCCGAGCAGGGTTAGATTTGCACCAGTTTAAGCAGCTTTCAGGGGCTACACCGGTATAACTTTGTACCGTGTGAACGCTCTACTGGGGCGGCCCCGGTGCTACACCGGAGTAAAAGTTGCCGTGTGAACACCCCTAGTGTGACTGTGTTCTGAATAAACCCCCAGATCTCAGGATGACTCTTCATGTTCGGATGTTAAGGCTAAACTCCTACTGTGTTTCCACTCTGTGTGAGGAGGTCAAGGCATACACGGAGATTGGACCCACAGGAGGAGAAGGGGTGATGCGTGATGCTTCGAGTATGTTCCTCTCTCTCAGGGTTTAGGATGTGGTGGAGTTGTGGTGTTTGCTGACTCAGCGTAACGTCTCGTCGGTTTGCTGGGCGTTTTCATGGCAGAAATATCCGGCTCTGGTTCAGAACCGGCAAAGGCCTGTGTGTGTGTGTGTGTGTGTGTTCAGAGATCACTTGCTCTTTGAAAGTCTTTTCATTATGTAGATGACTCATCTCTTGAAAAGGGGTGTGTGTGTGTGAGAGAAGTGTATAAGACTGCTCACTAATCCATTTCCTGCCTCACTCCTGACATGTGAACAGATGTGACGGAGTAACGAGGCCTTTTTTTTGTTAATGATAAATAAATGTGATGGAGTTGAGGATATTAAACAGTATAATGCAGTAATGATCTCATTAACAGCTGCGTTTCACTCTGCGTCACTTTATTCAGCACAGAAACAGGATACGAACATGCGTGCACGCACACTCTTAGGATAATAATAATAAGAAAGCATGGGGTGATCATTTTAATGTTAATAATTTTAGTTACCAAATGAACAAATGGCTCAAGGCCTTTCTTCCTTTTTTTTTTCCTTCTTTCTTTATGGAAATGTCAACCGCCAGTTTTTAATATGCAAATTTATTTAATTTACAAATGTATTTAATTAAGCACGCGATTAGTTTCTGCTCTGTTCCCGTGTGAGGTCGCGTCTCAGAGCCGTGGGAAAATCTACAGTGTGTTACAGTGACGCTGGAGTTTATAACTGATTTAATGCACAACGTTTCAGAACTTGTGTTTTTGAGGGTTTTTTTTTTTCTCCTTCTTCCTCATACAGCAGCTGTACCGCTTCACACAGGGTGTGTAAAGAGGCAGAACACTGATCAGCTGCTGTACATCTCTAACACACACAGTGTGTTCAATATTATTCTGCTGGATATTTGTGCAGCTCACAGAATTCAGAGCTCACATCCTAAATGCTGGGAATGCTCTTAATACAACATCCCGTTCCTCCGGGAGGGAAAAGATCCCGTCTCCACACACACAGGTGTGAGGTGTAGGGGATAAGGGTGTGAGGAAGGGTTTTATCCGTCCTGCATAATTAAATATTACACTTAAAAGGTATTTAAATCCTTTTTAGTCAGATCTGAGACACAACAGATAATAAGTAAAAAAAAGTGGAGTTTCTGTTCATTTTCTGAAAAATGATTTTATACTGTTTTAGTTCAGAGAATTAATTTTATAGCTTTATACAGATAGTGTGTGTGTGTGTGTGTGTATACACAGTACTGGAGTCTTTAAATTTAAAGTCAAAATTTATATTTAAAACTGGGGGCAAAAATTCAGGTGTCCCCCCCCACACACACACACCCCAGTTGGGAAACATGACTAAAATCACGCTGAGAGAAAGAGTAAGGGGGGGGGGAAAGAAAGGGAAAGAAAAATAAAAAACTGAGGGTGAAATAAAGAAAAAAATTTGTGATTTTAAAAAAATTAGAATTAACTAAAATAAATAAAAATGAAAATCTATAAGTTCATCTGCTAGAAATTCAATATGTATAACTGAATTATTAATATAAAATGCCTGATTTTATCGCTGTGTTGTTTAATATTAAATGTTATAATAATCCGTATACAACAGTGAATCACTTTTAATGTGTAAAATCTATAAATGGGGAAAAGAGAATCCGCTAATCCTAAAGAACGAAATGTGTAGATATGTGTTCTTTAATGAGTTAATTCACAAATTTTTTAAAAATTCAAAAAATATGTAATTTTATATTATCTTGGGTTAAAATGCCTTCATGGTGATTTTTATTAGTAGTGAGTTGAATTTGTTTAAAAAAACCGCATTAAATTGTATTAAATATGTAAAATTAAGTAAATAAATAACAGCTGCAGTAGATGTTCCTCCTGGAATGTTTCTTCATTCCTTCTGCGTCTGAAGCGACTGTTCAGGGTTTTTTACAGGCTGTAAAGTCAAAGTGTTTATTGTCATCTTGTGAAAAGAGAGAACCTCAAGGGCTCAGGTTTCCTCCTTCAGTTGTTCACCTTCGTTCACCTTTGTTCATCCGGTTTCTTCAACAGCTCGCTGAACATTCGGCTTCCTGAAGTTAGAAAGTTATGATATAAAATACATCCAGTAATATTTCATCGATTGAAAAATCTAGAGCTGTGTGCCTTTTTTTTTTTTAAACTGAGAGGCTAAATCAGCTCTCAGGGTGAACTTTTAATTAACAATGATTTGGACATTAAGAAATATTAGGAACTTTTTTAAAGGAGAACTGAAGGCAATTTTTTAAAATAAATTCTATATCATTAAATATAGGAATGCATGTTTGATCGCTATGTTGTTGCTGCTATAGCAAGTTATGAGTGTTTGAAATATGCTCTGTAATATATCAGTCCATATGTCAAAGCGATGGCCGTAAACGAGATTCGGTGAGACCTGTGCGAGACATCGTAGGATGGAAGTAAAATGTACAGCGCAAATCAAAGTGACCGACATCTGCCAACGTTGTCAAAAGACGTGCGCGCCCTCTTTCGAACGCTGACGTAATCAAGCCGGAAGTTTTGTTTGTTTTGATAGCGATCAGGAAAGTTTGAAAAAAGTCGGCAGTAATCGTCATTTAAACTCGTTTTTGTGCAATATTTCATTTGGAAAACAGTTTTCAAAATGGCGGCACTGACACCTGGCTGGCGGCACGGTGGTGTAGTGGTTAGCGCTGTCGCCTCACAGCAAGAAGGTCCTGGGTTCGAGCCCCGGGGTCGGCGAGGGCCTTTCTGTGTGGAGTTTGCATGTTCTCCCCGTGTCCGCGTGGGTTTCCTCCGGGTGCTCCGGTTTCCCCCACAGTCCAAAGACATGCAGGTTAGGTTAACTGGTGACTCTAAATTGAGCGTAGGTGTGAATGTGAGTGTGAATGGTTGTCTGTGTCTATGTGCAGCCCTGTGATGACCTGGCGACTTGTCCAGGGTGAACCCCGCCTTTCGCCCGTAGTCAGCTGGGATAGGCTCCAGCTCGCCTGCGACCCTGTAGAACAGGATAAAGCGGCTACAGATAATGAGATGAGATGAGATGACACCTGGCTGACGCGTCACGTTTCGAAGTCTCGCACAAGTCTGGTGAAGATCGCGCGGATAAGTGACTCCTGCCGTGGACCAAACGAACTAAATTCAACACGGCTAAAAACCGAACAGGCCGATAAGTATAATATTTAGTTGCCAATATGAGTCACGATATAAGGTTACTAAAACCAAAAACGTTAATTAAGAAATAAAGCAAGTTTAAAAATGACTTCAGTTCTTCTTTAAATAAGTGTGATGTGATTAGCTGCTTTGCTAACATGGAACTGAAATTAGCTAAACAGTTACCACTATACCCCTTACACATGACAAACACAAAGAAGGAAGAAAAACAAAGGGACTGTAACACACGGAGTTTAAATAAGAAAGAAAATGACCAGCTGACTGCAGCGTAGCGTTCGCTAAATAACCAGCAGCCTGCTCAGTGTGTTTACAACCGGTGTGATCTGAAAAAGTTTGTTTTTATTCAGTGATTTTTGTGACGGTGTTAAAATTTCAGCAGTTGTGATGTGAGAATGGAATATCAACACACACACACACACACACACACACACGTGTACCTCTTTTTCCAGATTGGAGTTTGCAGCCATCGCTAATAATAGTGTAGGTAGCGTTTTCCCAGTCAGGTGGTTTGGAAATGTGAGAAACACCTGCAAAACTGTGTGTGTGTGTGTGAGAGAGAGAGAGAGAGAGAGTGTGTCAACCTGTGGGGATGGGCGCTAAGTGAGAGCACGAACTTGTCAGATAATTGAGGCTGAGGAAGGCAGTGGTGTGTGTGTGTGTGTGTGTGTGTTAATATTCTGTCTGCAGTCACCGAAGTACTTCTGACTTTACACTCTTATTAAACCGTGATGTGTTCCCATGGTCGTGTGTGAGTTTTGTTAAGTATTTTTGTATCAGACTGAAGGACACTTCACCAGAGAGCGCTACAACATTAATGACATCACCGACACACCACTCGCTGTTGCCATGGCAGCAGTGAAATGGGAAAACGCCTGTGAGAGCAGGATGAGGAAGTGAGCGCGGCTGCTGCTCCGCACTCAGAATTCCCAAGTGTTCAGGATGGGATTGTTGGAATCTGTAGTCCGGTTAGTTGGAGCCATGTGTTGGCTGCAGGCGTAAAACGCTGGTGTCTGTTCCTCCAGGTTATGACGTGGTGGAAGAAGAAGGATTTTGTTTTTATCACATGTTCATTCAAACACAGTGAAATTCCTCCTCTGCATCTGAAGCCTTGAACGCACGCAGAAAAAGAGGAAAGTGAACGTGGTGGTGGTGGTGGTGATGTGATGTGACGATGATGGTTTGTTAAACTCTTTCATCTGTAAGTGTCTCCATCATCGGCATGTTCAGGAAGCTGCTGTTTGACGCGTCTCTCTCTCTCTCGCTCGGGCGCAGGAGTAAAGCCCACAAAATTACTGCTTTACAGCGCCACACAATTACTTTGACTCTCCGTGACTGTAATTATGGCTGCTGAAGTGTGTGAGGTGTTTGGAACGGAGCCAGTTGAAGAAGACACTGAGCCCATGGTGACTGTGTGCACACGCGCGCTTTATACACGTCGCTGTTCTCGTGTTTTGAAGAACTCTGAAAGATTGATTTGATTAATTCTCACACAACTGATGTTCCACAGCAGTAACTGTAACTATAAATGGATAAAAACTACACCGTGTCATTGTTTTTGTTAACATCCTGAAAAATTACTGTTGTCTAAGAGGAATGAAACACTCGTGGACATGCTGTTCAAGGAAAATAAATCAACATCAGGATGATTATAGTAGCGCTTCGTCACACAGCACCGTTGTTGATTATTTTACTAGAACAGCACACCCGCGTGTCTGAGGGTAGGATGTTCATGGCTGTTTCAGTCTGGAGCTTGTTTTTCAGCTCTTCATGTTGCTGACCGACCGAGAGGACGAGGTCAAACCAGAAATATCTGCCTGAGACACGCCTACAATAAAGAAACTAGAGGAACCAGGAGAACCAGAGCTGGGAAGTAGAACCTGAAACAGGAATCATGGGCAAATATGCAGGTTATAATGAGACTAATCCGGGCACTGGGGGTGTGGTCAGGGCGGAGCTGGAGAAAACATGAAGCAAACAAATGGTGTGGCAGTGTCTCAGCGTTAGGTTGGGATAATACACATAATAATGATCTGCCATTAGCCCCGCCCTGGGATAATCAGTGCATCAGGCAGAGCTGGTGGTAAGACCACCTTTGAGTCAAAGACGAGTCCAAGTCCAAATGATGGACAGTTTCAAAACCGAGACGGGGGGAAAAAAAAAAAAGCATCCTGAACTTCTGAACACGCCCGCTTAATCAACAATTTTGTTGTGAAACAAACCAATGAGTCCGAGACGAAAAGAGTCTTGAGTCCGACCTCCGGTACCGCAGCCCTGGTGTCGGTGTGAACGAGTTACAGCTCCACATGGTGATTAGTGAAACAAACATGGCTGCGTTTATATCATAAAGACATTTTTTAAATGTGTGTATGAACAGCACAGGAGATGTTATGAATATTAATGAGATCACAGCTCAGGACTAGTTGTTGAAGGAAATTAAAAAAAAAAAACTGAGGGAGAAACTGGAGCTCAGAGTGTGGTTTAGTAAGGACCATAACGAGAACATGAGGAGAGCGAGAGAGAGGGAGGAAGGAAGAATACTTTACTGGGAATTGCCACAAGACAAAGCATGTGTATTATTATTTATAAGTTACAACTTTACTGTATTGCTGGCAGTTTGAGATCAAATGTGTTCATCACAGTACAGATCACACATCAGAAATGCTGTTGAGAATCGAGAGATCATATTTTCATTATTATCGCCCACCCTTACTGTACATCATGGGTTGTGGGGTTTTTATTTTTTTTATTGGTATTTATTTTCTCTCACACACACTGCAGTGGGTAAACCCTTTTTTTTTTAATTGTTCAATTTTGGCAGATGGATAAAACATTTCATTAGCATCATAAATTTCACAAGTTTGAATTGTAGCCTTGAGTGTGTAATTTGTATAATGAAGCGCTGTAGGCCATTTAACAAATGGGGAAAAAGGAGAGAAGGTGCCGTTACATAGGGTAAACATTTACGTAGACATTTGGTTATTCATAATTCAAACAAATACGCATTCATATTTTTAAACTCCAGAGCACTGAGGCTTTACACTGTCGGCGTGGGATTCGGTTTCCCAGGATAAGTGAGTCAGTGAACAGTTTAACGTCCTGTCAGAGTTCATGTTCCATCCGCTGTCTCACGCTTCATACGGCCTGCTGTGAGTCATGTGACCAATGAACCAAAAAGTTTTGTGGTCAGAACTCATCACGCAAATCTTGCGTCGATAATAAATTCCGTAAAAGGCTGGGTGATAGTGTCCGTAGATGAAACCACACTAAAAACTTGCATACTCGCGTATCGAGTCACGTACAAGAGCTCCAGGCCTGCAGGGGGTGCTAGGCTTGGGCGATCGTATGAGAATTCCATCCTCATATCGTCTCATTCGATTGATGATGGCATTGCGTGTGAATTTGGAGCTGCTAGGCTAAGGGGAGAAAAGAAGGGGCGTGGCCATGAGGTGTGACATGCATCATATATGTATTACATCATTAAAGTGGAAGAAACACCAAATGTTGGTTAAACGTCAGCCGATTTGTCACAAGGGATTTTTAAAAAAAAAAAAAATTTAGTTTCCCCATTAACAATTTCAGGAATCATCTAAATCCTCTAAAGTGATAGAAATGGCAGAAATTGGAATCTGTTTTGATTTACAATGCTTGCATTAATCTTCCCAGGCTGAGAGAACGCGATTTAAAATTCCCTGATAATTTCAGCAACTGCAGGAAGATGACAGAATGAGCTTGTTTGTAACGACCGATCGCAGGATTGGTTGTGTAGCGTGTTTGTGCGTGGAGTTCGTCTGGCTCATGCGCATAACGAAGAAATCAAAAACCTCCGACATCCGTTTGCTCCGGAGTTACGTAGCAAATTCTTAGTCATGTGTTGAGTGCTTTTGATTTGTGTCGCTAATTTTTAAACCTTTTCATATCTGGACGACTCAAACTTGATAAATTGTCCAATTTGTAGGACCTCTCGTTTGTAACCCTGCCCCCTCATCCGTCCAGAGCTATGCACTGGGCCACGCCCTTCAGAATTTTACACTGGTGGTTTGGTATAACATCCACCGTATGTGCATCGTTGTGTTATTTACAGGATTACAGCTCCATTATTTATAAAATGGTCCAATCTGCATATGTTTACTTTGGACAGTAAAATAACTTTCCACGTCATGGCTCACTGCAGCAACCTTCATGCCGACCTTGTCGGTGATCCGTGGAGTTTCACCCAGACTTTAGATTCCCTCAAACAAGCCTGATGACTCGGTTTTATTTTCTGTAAACATTTCATTTCTGTGAATGACTTCCATCCTCAGCATTGTGCAGTATGACTCCGCCCAGCCGACCCACAGTCCCCGCCTACCAGTGTCTGAAGCTGGAATTGTAACTGGAAGTGCTGTTAATATTTCTGATATTTGACAGCAAAACGTGCGGTTACAGAGGTTAATCTAATCCAGGACTCTGTGTGTGTGTTGAGATTTTTGGCTTCTACTCCGTTGCTCCAAAGGAAATAAACACCATGCACTCAGATCCCTAAGTACAAGCATTTACTTGTGACAAATACAGCCAAGGAAAAGAATGCGTGTGTGTGTGTGTGTGTGTGTGTTACAAGAGTCACAGTGCAGGAATTTAAACTGTGTTAAAGTGGTGTGTTTGGATCTCTGCTCACTGCCTAGGGAAAACTCTGTCTCATGACTGGAGCAGTTGATGTTCAAACTGGGCGTCAGGCCTCGTGCTGAACTGTGTGTGTGAGAGATCAGGTTTGATGTTCATGTGATTTCACTGTTAACCTCATCTCTGTTCCAGTTTTAAGATGCACACTAAAGTTCTGCATGGGTTACTACAGTAACGCTATCATTTACAGGTGCCAATATTTACAGTTTAGCTATAACATTAATAATTTGAGTCTAAAACAGCAATCGGACCAAACACCAGTAAAATTCAGCTGTCATAAAGGTGATTGGCTGAAGGGGAAAGACGCATTAGTTTCTGTTCGAACTACTGAATCAGGGCTGATCAACCTGCAGCCAAACAACAACTTGTTTTGTAACCATGAATAATTGCGGCTTCTGGAGCCGATCCACCGTTTCAGCCAATCACGTGCATTTATGTAAATGATTCGGCTGAAAGCAGCTCATGGGTCAGACCTGAGAGTCGCTTCACGGCGAGAGACGGACCTCTGAAAGCGGAGCCTTTTCAGGCTTGTGCACGCATTTCGTTTCTGATGAAGCGGCGATGACAAACACGATTGGATGGACGAGTAAAAAGTGTGCATTTTCCAAAATGATGACCACACCCACTCCAAACGGTCTTATTTACAAACATTAAGTATGACAATGTGACTGCGCTAGCGATGGTCATATTAGTCACTGGTACGGTTTTCGACCAACAGGGAACTGGTTCTTGAACTGATTCCATTCAGGAATCTGGGCCAGAGATGCCCCTTTTCCACCAAAGCAGTTCCAGGGCTGGTTCGGGGCCAGTGCTTAGTTTGGAACCGGGTTTTCTGTTTCCACTGACAAAGAACTGGCTCTGGGGCCAGAAAAACCGGTTCCAGGCTAGCACCAACTCTCTGCTGGGCCAGAGGAAAGAACCGCTTACGTCAGCGGGGGGGCGGAGTTGTTAAGACCAACAACAATAAGACCGCGAAAGATCGCCATTTTTAAGCGACGAGAAGCAGCAGCTGTACAAACGCGAAGTCAGCCATTATTATTGTTGTTGTTGTTGTTGCTGCTGCTGCTGCTTCTTCCGTGGTGTTTTTGCTTTGATATTCGTGCCAAGGTTTATGCAAACGTAGCGGCGTAACTGACGTATACAGCGAGGTAACTGACGTATACAGCGATGTAATGACGTGGCTTCCCTTAGCACCGTGAGCTATGGAAAAGCAAACTGGTTCTCAGCTGGCTCACGAGTTGTGAACCAGCACCAGCACTGGCCCTGAACCAGCCCTGGAACTGATTTTGGTGGAAAAGGGGTAATGGTGAACCAGCCCGGGAACCTTTATAATCAAGGATGCATTATGAATGGAGGGCGTGGCACAATACACAACAGGAGTGCACAGTAATAGCAAGATGGCAGTGTGTATTGATTTGATTACCTGCGAGCTGCTTTTTTTTTTTTCCCCCTGTTCTTGCAGATATTTATTTCCGAAGATGTTTCCTTTTGCATCGCTGTGCTCCAGTTCCTCTCCAAACTAATGACACGCCCACTGATGGTGTCACAGTTCCTGCAATATTTATTTTAGTTCCATTCAACTGGAAATCAACTTTTGCAGATTCTAAACGAATTTATTTTTGGTTGTTGAAATTCTCCGAACAGTTCAGAAATTGGTGCAGGAACCAGAACGGAATCTGTTTGCTGTTGATGGAAAAGAAGGACTAGGCACGTTTATGTCACGAGAACAGGGTTTTAGTTAAATTGGTGATCTTTAGTCTGTGAATTGACAGGAATCAGTTTTGTGAGCTGACAGCAAACACTAAAGGACAAACTGCTAATTATTCAGAAGTGTCCAGATTAGAGATGGACCAGAATATGAGCTGCACTGCTAATGGCTGCTAATTCACTCATCGCGCCAGCAGTGCTGGTGTTTAGTGTCTTATGGATGTTTAGTTTTAACTGGTGATGAGTTTTCTGGAGGCGTGGCGTTGATGATCAACCGCGGTGTTCCGTTACAGGTCCGTGTAAATATTGTAAATGTGTCCTGAAGTTTTCTTTGTTTTCATTTTGGAGCTTTTGAGGAAGGGCGGCACGGTGGTGTAGTGGTTAGCGTCGTCGCCTCACAGCAAGAAGGTCCGGGTTCGAGCCCCGTGGCCGGCGAGGGCCTTTCTGTGTGGAGTTTGCATGTTCTCCCCGTGTCCGCGTGGGTTTCCTCCGGGTGCTCCGGTTTCCCCCACAGTCCAAAGACATGCAGGTTAGGTTAACTGGTGACTCTAAATTGAGCGTAGGTGTGAATGTGAGTGTGAATGATTGTCTGTGTCTATGTGTCAGCCCTGTGATGACCTGGCGACTTGTCCAGGGTGAACCCCGCCTTTCGCCCGTAGTCAGCTGGGATAGGATCCAGCTCGCCTGCGACCCTGTAGAACAGGATAAAGCGGCTACAGATGATATGAGCTTTTGAGGAAAGTGTTGAGAGTTAGCTGCAGGTTTAAAATGAATCTCCAGCTCTAATTTAAAGCGAAACTGAAATCAGGATTATTAATACAGCGCTCTAAACGCAGCGTTTGTTTTCTAAATGATACCCAAAGTTGAAAGCAGCAGGATTAACAGAAAAACCTCGACGTAATCCATCCTGGTTCCTGGTGAGGAGATAAAGCACCGGTTTAGATCTGTAGAAGACACAGGAGCATCATGTAAAATTTCTTTTTTTCCTCCCCTAAATTAATTTGCAATCCTGTATGTCGGGAATTAAGTGTAGTCATGTGACGCATCTGACGCCAAAAACGGAGCCCTTCCAGAGCGAGCGCGTGCTCATTAGCGCTAAACATGCATTGGATTTCCTTCAGGCTCTGCGTTCTGTTGCTTCATGCTCTGATGTGTTTGTCTTGTAAAGGCGCTTTTTTTTTCCTTTTAAGTATCTGGAAGTAATATCTCGAGCTTTTGCTTTACATTCTTTCCGTGGGAGAAGAAATTAAGGGTCATGTGTTTGTAACTTCCCCTGAATCTCCTCCCTGACTCACAGGAGTAATCTGTTATCGCCCACACCATATCTCTGAGGACTCCAGCACACCACCACCCTTATCGGAAGTGTGTGTGTGTGAGGGTTCCTCCCAAATGCTCAACAATATCTCCTGTTTTTGCTGTTATTTTCATAAAAATGCAAGAAATCATTTCAGTGTTTATACGACGTTCTTGCGTGTGGCTTAGGATCTGTGCGTATTACCCATAATGCACTGCACTGTGAACACTCAGAAGTGACAGGAAGTGATGAGATGTATTGTGCCGATCGTTGGCGTAAACTTAGCTATGCTATCTGTACCACACAGATGGTCATGGATGTCGTACATCTTTTAATGTGTTCGCTGTATCCGCAGTCTCAAGTTACAATTACAATTTTTTTTTCCGTGTTTGTTTTTCTCACTACAAAGCAGAACGAAGCTTATTGACTCGCTAATAGACTGATCATGAATAGGATACTTGGCTGTTGCGGTGTTACCTGTTTGTGCGACAAAACTTTTATAGACAGTAAATAAGGAATTAAGAAATTAACACTGAAAAAGATGAGGCAATTTAAAAAAAATAAATTTTAATCCTAAGAATTTAACAGTTGACGTGAAATCCGTTTCTTACAGAGATTATAATTGTTAAAAAAAAGAAAACCACACCCAATTATAAAAAAAGAGATTGATCATGATGCTCGCTGGAAAGTGTCACGCATCATGTCAGTTTATTGCAATATCAGTGTAATCGCCAGGCCAATAAACTCCTCCTCCTTTGCGATGCAGGATATCGTACGAGTTTTCAGTTAGCATAAATAAATTATCCATGTTTTATGATGTCACTGATGTAAGAAGCAGAACTGTTAGCAGTCTCGTGTACATAATGGGGAAGAATGTGAACACTGAGTGAGTAACTTGTGTGTAAGGAAGGAAACGGGACCGAGAAGTGAACCTTGAGGGACTACGGTTCACTAACAGACACAATGTTTCACAGTTTATTATAATACTATAATGGCACCTTTAGTTAAAAATAATACTAAAGTGCATAATAAATTGTAAATTGTTAACTGAGAAGACGAGTAACCCTGGACTCATCTGCCACACCCACACACACAGGTGTATCCGCATACACACGCTACCTAAGGAAGTAGGTGTAGCTGGAAGGCAGCCAATCACAGCGCTGCCCCGCCACAATGGTGAAGAGGAATGCAAAACAAACTTGAGTTTATAATGTTTTATTTTTCTCTCTTTACCAGACGACTATAAGTGCAGATATTGTAGATGGGTGATGGGAATTCCGGCTCTCTTCAGTGACTCAGATCATTTGGCTTTGTTTACTGATAACACTCGAGTCGCTTGGCTCCAGAACACTTGGCTTTGGAGACTGAAGCTCTTTCTACCTTCACTTTGTAGCTTTTTTTAATTATTTTTTTTAATCTAATTTACATCTTTTCATTAAACTTATCTTGCCTTTGTCCAACGACAGCTGAAATTATTCGTTTCTCTCCCAATTTGTTCATCTGTCAATTCCCGATTCCCAGCATAACACGTTCAGAGGAACTGCTATCTGCCCTCTTCTGCATACGCAAGCTCACAGCTGCCCATGATTGGCTAGTGTTGCTGTGATTGACAGGGAAGAGACAGTAGGCCCCTCCCATCCAGAGAGCATCGCCATCCTGTGGCGTTGTTTCTTTTGCGCTGCTACTTTAATAAATTTAAAGAGCCGACTCCTTTGCATTTGAATGTCGTTTCCTTTGACACGTGAAGCCACTACATCTCTTCAAACTTCAGTTCTTTCTACACGAACGCATCCATGACTGGCAAGTGTAGAACTGAAGGTCTAACAGTGATAAAACACCATCTCAGCAGGTTCACATTGCGAATCAGATCCTTGGGAAAACCGTGTGTATTCCAGCACAGAGATCAGCATACCACAGACCAGAGAGAGATAATCAAAGTTCTGATAAAGTCTCTCCAGATGGATGTGGAACAAAAATGTGTCTGAATCTGTTTGGGTTTATTAATACAGCAAAGCAACAAACTGAACGAGGTTCTGCACAGAGTTCAGAGTTCACGCCTCGTTCCTACAGACGTTCCTGCTAGGGATGTTAACCAATGACCGGTTGACCGAATCAACGTCAACCGGTTAATTTTTTTTTTTTGGTTGTCGGTTAAAAAAAAAAAAGTCGTTTTGAAGCTGCCGATTTTGGAGCGGAGAACCTGGAGTTCTGTGTTGTAAACGCTTGGGGCATGCCATGCGGTGTAAGGACGGCAGCTGACAAATCAGAAACACCCATTCAGTCATGTCCCGCCCTCCCGCCCCAGTTGAAGACAGCTCCCACTCGGCGAAAGAAAAGTCTCAGTGCTGCATTACATTTTACTACGATGTTAACCAGGTATGTAACATCAAGGAAATTCTTGACTATCAAAGAAACAAGAACACGGCGCATGAATGAAGTCGATGGTTGATTAGTCTGGTGAATATTAATGTCGACGTAATAATAATACACAAGATCTGAACTAAAACCTGGTTACACACTGATTTTACTTAGCATCAGACAGTTGCTATATTAGCTTAGCAGCTAATCAGCTGAGCTCCAGCTATCCCATTCCCAATGGCTGTGTAACCGTAATATCAGTAGCTGGAAAACAACTGCAGTATGAGGTCTCTGGGTCTCACTCCGAAGAAAAGTGCCTAGTCCGTAGCAGTATGCAATATCAACACGCACTACTGCAGTTATTAACACTGACTGTATTTGTGAAAAATAAAGTATCAGGCTAGAATTTTTAGCTTACAAATTACTATTTTTTTTTTAATTATTGTTAGAAGGCACATGGAGTTTAGTCCTGCCTTGGCCAGTGCATTCTGAAAGTATGTTTCGCTCTGTAGCCAACAATGCATGTTATTGCAGATCACATCTCTCCACACAGACTAAAGGCGCAGATGCCGACTTTTGGAGGGAAGGGAGAGAATGAAATGACAGCGGTGTGTGGAGGGGGAGTGACAAACGCAGCTTTTATGTCTGTGAGCCAAGTCGGTGACGGCTTCAAAGCAACTTCAATACCATGCAGTAATGGCGTGTTGATATTGGTAACGGCATTATAACGATTGTAGCTAATTAATTAGATTACCCGGCGTTATAACAGCCTTTATTTTAACGCCGTTATTCCCATCACTGAATGTTATGTACTTCTTCTAGCACTTGACTTTATTTTCAACGCCATCATGGCCAACTGAAACTGTCTCTAAGCTGGAGCCATTTGTCCTCCGCTCCAATACAAACCCCTCGACATCAGTGCTGCGTTTCACTAAATGTTTCGCGCTGTAGAAAAGGTAATGTGAGTGGAAGGCAGCGACTGGGACTGAATGTGCGGCTGCTCGCGGTTAGGTTTAGAATAGATTCTAATAATTCCAGTTCTAGAATTTTAAACTCGTAGGTTAACCGACTTTAACCAGCTAATGAGGCTCGGTGGTCGGTCAAGATTTTTTTTAGTTTTCGCCATCCCTAGTTCCTGCACAATGACGTTAATGATCCTGAACTGATGATCAGTGTTTAGTTCATCCCTAAAACCAGGAAGTCAGGGTTCTGGGTTTTTTGTTTGTTTTTTCCCCCCCATTATTATTCCCCATTATTTAGAATAGTATTCTAAATAATATTCACATGTCTGTGATCTAGGGCGGCACGGTGGTGTAGTGGTTAGTGCTGTCGCCTCACAGCAAGAAGGTCTGGGTTCGAGCCCCGTGGCCGGCGAGGGCCTTTCTGTGTGGAGTTTGCATGTTCTCCCCGTGTCCGCGTGGGTTTCCTCCGGGTGCTCCGGTTTCCCCCACAGTCCAAAGACATGCAGGTTAGGTTAACTGGTGACTCTAAATTGAGCGTAGGTGTGAATGTGAGTGTGAATGGTTGTCTGTGTCTATGTGTCAGCCCTGTGATGACCTGGCGACTTGTCCAGGGTGAACCCCGCCTTTCGCCCGTAGTCAGCTGGGATAGGCTCCAGCTCGCCTGCAACCCTGTAGAAGGATAAAGCGGCTAGAGATAATGAGATGAGATGTCCGTGATCTCACTCATCCATCCACGTGCTGGACGCTGCAGTCCGATTGCTAGTGTCATGTTTACGTTCAGTTTAAACAGAGCTGAACGTGGAACAGAACGTCCTCACGCTGAAATTTCAGCTCCCTAATACTGCCAGCGGTTTAATCCTGAGCATTCAGGGCGTGAGGGACTCCTGATCTGATGTCAGATTCTGGACTGTGATTGGTCAAAAAGTGTTGATTAATTTTCTACATCAGCAGTCCATCTAGTCATTTGGAGAAATGTGCTTGTGGAAGGAGTCTCCAGTGTCAGTACTTTTAACTTTTTTCAGTGGGAGGAGTTTACGTGTTCCAGTTTCTTTATGAGTTATGATTTAAAAATGAGTCTTCTGTTAATTAACGAGTGAACATTAATTGTGCAGCTCATGTTGGATAATTAGCAATATTCCAATGTTAAAAATGAGAACGTGTGTATTTTGGGGATCTTGCTTTAAATTTTTAACTTCACTCGGACTGGAAAGTGTGTTGTCATGGTTACGGCATGCAGGTCAATTGTGAGCACGTGGGCTTTTGTTTTCATATCTTAAAAGAAAAAAGTGGAAGCAGCTCCAAGTTTGAGCTTTTCTACAGCACAAAAATCTCACGGTTCTGGAGCAGGGTCCTGTGATGTAAAATCCCCAAAGCTCAAATCCTTCTTCGCTTTAAAGAGCCATTTAATGGATGCATTGCAGGAACACGCCGTTTTCCTAAAGACCATCTCGATCATCATCATCATTATCGCCTGAAGGGAAGTTCCACCAGAACATCCTTAAAATATCCTGCACTGAGGTGACGAGAAGTTACTTTGAATATGGGACGGTGCCGTTTAGACACACAGGAGGGTCATGTGACCATTCAGGGCAGCAAGAGGTTAAAAAAATAATAATTTGAAGGCTTTGAATGCAGTCGTGTGTCAGAAGATTCCACGTAAATGGCCACTTGTTTCGTTTGTGTTTTACATCATAAAGGTTTGCGTTTCATGCTACCTTTACAAGCACAAAATATTCCAGGATTTGTGGAAAAACGAAAAATAAAATTCCTACTAATCTGATTACGCAGCTAATCTTCACCTAATGTTCCTGTTCACGTGCAGCCGTGTGAAATCCGATTTGTTTAGTTGGTTTGTGTCCAGCGCACAGAGCAGAGCGTAAACAGGCACGAGGACGCGCGTCACAAACGGCTGTAAAAAACTAAAATCGAGGTGCTGTATGCCCCTCGTCCAAAGAACACTCCAAAAACCCAAATAATATCCACGTATCCCACGCCTTCATCGGGAAACGTAAATCCAGAATAAGCCCAAATTCGGAATATCCAAAAGGAATATGTTGATTATACGACTGTCGGTTTGTTAGCGGTCGAGGCTCAGTTCAAGCAGTGTCGTTTTACCCAGACAGAGTAATTTTGATCCAAATGTTGATATTTTAGGCTCCTGTTTGTCATCACTGCATATAAAGATGCCTTAATGTCCCTAAACTAGTGAGCCAAGTCATGAATCATTCGCAAGCTACTATTTCCAGTCGCCTAGCAACAGTGTGTACACGGCTTTAACCACTATTCAGTACAAAGTCCACTAATGAGTGTCCGTATGAAACGTTGCTGCACATCAGAGAAAGATTACAGAATTTAACCTTTAAGTGATCAGTACAGGTGAATTGCGCAGCATCTGATGACGTACGCGAGCGTTTTAAGGTTGGCTCAGATTTCATACATATTGCTCGAACACGAGCATGAAAAAGTGACCGAGAACGGTGATGTGACGAAGATCGTTTCACTTCTGCGAGCACGGAGATGACACGCCCACTTCTTTCCAGCATCACACTCTGGGTTGGTTCATGTTTCACACGCTGTGCATTAAACACCTTAAATGTAAATCTCCGCAGGACGAGTTCACTGCCAGCACACGACGACGAGGAACGTAAACGGAGCCGGATAAAAACTACGACTTCTGTGATTCGTTCATGATGAGTAACTTATTCATACTCGAACTCGGCCATGTTAAAGCAGCGGTATGTTTTCCACACTGTTGGTGTAGTTAGCGTGTGTATGATGGTCTGAGTGAAGTGGAGTGTGAGGCTGGTGAAAGCACACACTCCTCAGAGCCAAGTGTGCACTGTTCACGCAGCCTGCACTCCCATATTCAGGCATGTTGTACAGCACTAATACACACACAGAGTTTGCTGCAGTCCCTGTTGGACCCTGAGCTCCAGATCACTCCACGCTGTGACACACGGCTCCAGTGTCAGTGTGAGGGGACGCCACAGGCCTCAGCGACGGCTCCCGAAACAAAACGAGGTCACCTTTGGAAGTGGGAGTAGAAACCATCGCTGGGGAATGTAAAATAAATCGGTGTTGAAGGTTGAGAGTGTTACAGCAGGACGACGCTCGAGAGGAAAAAAACGACCACAACAAACACACTGTAGCCTCTCGTATTTACACAGGAGGTCGTCGGATGAGGAACAAGCCTGTGCATGGAGCAGGTTGGGTCGGTTTTTCACTCAAGGGGCTCCAGAAGGACTGGAGGAGTGGAAGAGGGAGGGAGGGAGCTGTACTCGTTCACCCCGCTTTTGTCAGTTATGTTTACTCCTCTGTTTTTTGTTCCTCCCTCCTCAGAGCTCGTACCTGCCGTGCGTTTGCAGGGCGTGTCCCAATCCAGCGGTGACTCATCAGTGAACCCCTGTCGCTCCGCTGGGTGGAACCTGCACCGGTTAGTTCTGGGTGTGTTAACCGAACTCGAGCGCGGGACAAAACCTGGGCTTGTTCGTTTTTTTTTTATTTATCCACGCTGTCATTCTGTAAAGAAAAAAAAAAATCGTTTCCCTCCATGTTTCCGCCGTGCCCTGGGGTGTTTTTAAAGCTCAGGAAGAATCATAAATCACCCATAAACGCGGCAACGTTTTGATGTAATGAAGCCCAGAAACTGTGCAAAACTCCCTAAAGTGCATGAAATTTCACAAACAGAACAAGGAACAGTTCCAGAAACAATCACTCGCATTACGCTTTCAGCTAAACTTTTAAGTTGTAACTTGATTATCTGAATCATTAAAGCTGAGAAGAACTGCAGTTCCCAACGGAACACTTGGGTAAATTACTCAGAAACATCTTTATTGTGAAAACGTCTTAAAAATAAAATAAAAAAACCCACCACCAGCCTCTAGTTGGTTTGAGGTCTGTATCTTATTCTCTGTCCGTCTGCAACGTCGCTAATCCCATAGATTTAATCCCATCGACACTGTATAAGCACTTGATCAGTTTACTTCATGCATTCCTTTATAGTCTCCTTATAGAGTCAGCTCCAGAATTATTGGCACCCTCACTAAAGATGGATTCAAAACACATAAATAAAAAAATTTGCTTCGTGAAGTTTATGATCATCTAATTTCTCTTTAATTATAGTAAGCTTATTCCAAAGAAAAAGTTGTACTACTTTTTCCTCACAAAAGCATCCATCTTCATTATAATTATTGGCATCCATAGAACCTATTAAGAACAAAACACCTTTGTATTTGGCTTTCCATCCAGAGAGTGTTTTAACTCTTTCACTGGGGCGTGATTGAGGTAAGACGCAGGCCAAATGTCTCACTTGTACAATTCTGGAGTGAACCTGAACTCTTAAGAGATCTGTGAACAAGCTGCAAACAAGCTTGTAGAGCATGTGTTCCTGCAGCTTGTCTCAATCGTTTCGCTCCTGTTCGTGCTGAATTACTGTTAATGAAGAATGTGGGGAGGAAAAAAGAAAAAGGGGGGGACCTAACAACGAGGGTCTGCTTGCTCTCGAGCCAGGACCAATCAGAAGCAGAGTAGGTTTGGTCATGTGATTGGCGTATGAGATTCCACATGTTTGGATGAGTCAGTCTTCCCCCTTTCTCTCTCTGTACAGAGAAGAGCATGAGCCTGAGTCATCATCTCACACACACACACCACTAGATCAGCGCCTCTCTCTGAACAGCTTTACATGCGTTGGAGAGACAAAGCTGGAGATCAGTCTGGTATTCCCCCATTCACATTCCCAAAATGCTCTCTCACACACAGATGAAGGGACAAGGGGAGACAGACAGAGATGGAAAGAGGTACGGAGACAGACAGGGAGAGAGAAATGAGTAAGAAAATGAGATGACAAACATGAGGAGATGAATCATGGGCCTGAATCAGGACAACACACACACGGGAAACATTTAACTGCCTCAAACATCTATTACAGTCACACACTGAATCCGGAATCCCACAATCCTGAAATCCTGCTGTGAGATTCCGGAGCACCGCTTTTCCTGTCGGGATCATCGCTGAGCATTGCAAGAGCAATAAGGATTTTCAGGGGCATTATGACTGAGTTAGCAGAACACAGCTGCCCCTAAAAGTCCCTCACTTTTCTTGCTGCCTCATTCACAATGTTGTCTCACACTCTCTCTCACACACACACACACACACACCCCTCCCAATTCACCTTTCTATAAATTTCCATGTCACAGTTTGAATGTTTATGAGGCAGATAATAACACTGTATTCTCACCACATGGGCCAACAAAATATAAAGTACAGAGCTGCAGTTTAGGAACATTGGCATACATATTCATTGTGTGTGTGTGTGTGTGTGTGTGTGTGTGTGTGTGTGTGTGTGTGTGAGTGAGAGAGAGATCTAGCTCTTAGCATCACTAGAAGAAAACCTCCATGCAAATTCATCATAATAATCATGTGCTGATAATCGGGTAACAATAACGGATTTGTTCCATCGTCCCAAATCTCACAGTCCTCAAACATCCCTCGTTTTGGACTCGTGTAAACCTTCTCCCATAATTCTGTCCTGTCTCATCAGACAAACCCAGATTCAGATCAAAACCCTGTTAGGGTATAAGATTTTTTTATTTTATTTTATTTTTTTTTATGAAGGTGAACAGGTCGAGTGGCGTGAATGTGGTCATTTCCGGCATGGTGAGTTTATCGTGGTGAAATGAGGGTTTTTATCAGGGTTTATCAGGGTTTTTATTCAACACTATGATACACACCCTTATCTGAAGTTAAAATTAAACAAGGAGGCGCCACGCCATGCCTCAGCACTACCGGATTCTGGACTCCGATTGGTCAGAAGGTGTTGATTGATTAATTTTCTTGAACAGCAGCTCTGACAGCAGCGCAGGTTTATATTAATATTAACATGCTCGTTTCTATAGTAACAGCTCACTCACAAGGACATGTACAGAAAACGCTCCGCTAACATCAGGAAGGAGTCTCCAGTGCCACGGAGTGTAACTTTACGTTTTGTTCATCTTCAGGACAGAGGAGTTTACGCTTTAGTTTCATCACATGATGAGCTTTTTATCTTGGAGAAATAAAAAAAAAAAGAGACGCTGGTGAGGAAGCAACTGCTTATAATGGAAATGAGAACCCATCTCATATACGTTCCATAACAGTTTTTTTTTTTTTAAGTATGACATGTCGCTCTTTTGATAAATAAACTGTAATCGATGTTTAATAGCTGTTTGTATAAAAGGAATAAAACACCCGGTGTTGTGCACTTAGAGGAAAATAATCCACTTCAGGGTGGTAACAGAGAGTCTGCTCAATCACACCACTTCACTGCTGATTATTTTACTAGGACAGTAAAAACACACACAGTTTATTTATAGTGTTTATTCCTGACTCTCGTGAGTTACTCCTCAGGTCAAGAAGCCAAGAGTCATTAAACTGAAAACCGTAAACTATCTAATAAACTTAAACTGAATTAACAGGCAGTGACAAACACGGTGTAAAATCAGCAGATTTATAGAGGTGTGTGTGTGTGTGTGTGTGTGTGTGTGTAAGTGATATATTTCAGTGCAATAGAAAGGAAATGCTAATAAGTGTTAAAGTTAACATGCTGGCTGTAGTGTGATGTTTGTCTTTAGATGGAAAACGATCAAAATTTGCATCTATAACGATCCTCTGTAGAGAATTATTCATTTAAAAAATTTTTTTACACTAAATACAAGTTTCTCAAAGTGTCCCATAACACCTGAATCATCCTGAGCTTCTACACGTGAGCTGTGTGTAACCCACGAGCAGCTGAGGTGACGGTTTGGTCTGGACACTCGCTAACGGCTCAGTATCTCATACCATGCTGTTGGATTAAAGATAAATATCTTTTAGATAAAAGATGAAACTTTTGCTCAGACATGGTTATAGTTCCGTTGCTGGAGTTGTTCAAGTTTCTCTCTCTGAGCAGGTTGTGTAACAGTGAGATTGAACTCGTTGGTCCTGAAGATGTGAAAATGCAGTTACAGCATAACCTCTAACACTGGAGACTCCTTCCTTCCATAAATGCTCCGTAAACACACCTTCAGCGATTTCACACATTTTCCTTTATACTTTTTTTTTTTTAATGTTCCTGTAGTAGAAGCGGAATAAAACACTCCAGGATGTGCTGGAACAGGAATGTGGTTACAGTAACACCGCTTCATCACATCATGGTGCTGTTGATTATTTTCCTGTAAGAGCACGACAGTGTTTACAATATCATCACTGTCATGTATTTGTTTTTAATCTCTACAGTTATTCCTCAGCAGGAAGAGATTTATGCGATATTTATTTTTATGTATACACACACACAAACATGCAATGGAAATACAGATGTGTGTAATAAAAACGTATGAACAGGACTGAGTGCGTTTCAGCACGTTTCTCATCGTCCTTGTCTGATCTGATAAATATCAAAACGTCTTCAGCATACTTCCCACAATGCTCTGCTCCACACTGCCACGCCCAAACCCTCATTCGTACTGGGTAACTGAAGGACGTCTGAAACTCTCCTCAATTCAGAATGAAATTAAACGAACTGACAGCATTTTCTTCACATCTCACTGAACTTTAGATCTTCACTCGGAGTTTCATTTGTTTAAAAAAAAGTCTTAATTTAAAAATAAAACTTTGCTTTAATTAGCTCTAATTAAAATGTTAAAATATTACTAGCTGTTCAATAAAATTCTAAAGGTATTAATATGTAGAATGTAGCATTAAATCTTCAGGTTATTCACTTTTAAAGATAAGTGTCCTCTGTCTTTAATGAGCTGACTGCATTTAAACATTTTTATTTAATTTTAGTTTCTGGGTTTTTTTTTTTTTTTTTTTTAAGATTTTGAAAATAAACTTGTTTCACCTTCTTGCCAGTGAATGAAGTATCCCCCCCATTATTTCTGGAAACTTTTCCAAAATTTTCACAATGTTTATTCCTGAAGTTCAGTTCACTCATTTATTTCCTGATCATCAAAATTATTTTCAAAAAAACCCCACCCACTTATTTAACTTTGAGATCTAAAACTTGTTCAACTTTTAACCCTTTTGATTTATTGATTTCGTGGCATCATTGATATTAAAGCTTTACAAAACAATTAAAGTTACCAATCAAATTAATTTTTTGTTAAAATGATTATATCCATAACTTCATGTCTTTAATGACAGGATGATATCATTATAAATATAGAAAGATGCTGATGCACTGCCGTCTACTGAATATTTAATTAATTTTAATATACTTTTTTTCTTGAGCTTGCACTTTTAATTTTATTTACACACTTTATAAATAAACAGCTTTGTGAAATGATTATGAAGTCACATGATTAGGTCATGTATTTTTATAGACCATTTTAAATACAGACTATTGTCTCATTAACTGTAATATTTAATATAAATCTATTTGAAATAAGTGTGTGATTTCAGTGAGCAGCTCTGAGCTGAGAGAGAGAGAGAGAGAGAGTCCGGTTTGGTTATTAATCAAAACTCATTGAAGCTGAAGGTGCAGAATTTTGTGCCACTAACCATCTCAGCCTGCTCTTTATCAGTAAGGCCCCAGTAAAGCTTTACTCTGAGCTGATGGAGTAGAAGTGATGCAGGAACACACACACACACACACACACACTGCGGTCTGAGTTTATAATAAATAATACAGGTAATAATAACCTCCTGCTTTGAGATAAACAGATAAACAAAACTGCAGAGACTTGAATGGAGTCGGACCTGCTCCATCTGATCTGATCTGATGTTGATTTGTGGAAGTTTTTCCTGCTGCTGTAAAATAAGAACGTGTCCGAGCTTCTCTCTCTCTCTCTCTCTCTCCTCCAGCTCTGAGCTGCTGATGCAATCCGAGAGAAACGCGCTCAGGAACCCGGGGAGAGACACAAAGCTGGAGGGTGGAACGGAATATATATGGTTTTAAAAATAAAATAAATTGGTAGTAGTAATAATAAAGCGGAGTGGGTCACGTGACTGTGCAGATGTGATGTGATGTGATGTGAGAGCTCGTGCCCTGAGTGTGAAAGTGCACTCGGTGAAAGTCGCAGGTTAGAAACAGAAGTGTGTGTGTGTGTGTGTGTGTGTGTGAGAGACTCCTGTTCTGGTCCAGGTGAAGGTCAGAGCGCTGCTGAAGTGCCGCAGGTCAACAATGCGCCGGAAACTGGGACTTTGTAGGCCAGTTGATGGAGAAACACATTTCACTCAGCTTGCCCGCAAAGCCCCAACCTCAGACACACACACATTCATATTCTCTCTCTCACACACACACAAGCAAGCAAACGTCATTCCAAAAACAACCCACAGTCAGTGAGATGACTTTGATGTATGATGTGTATATTACCTGTCTCTCTCTCCGCGTGTGCGCGCTCCGTCATGCGCGCTCCGGTGCGGAAACAAAAGGAAGTGGAGACGGAAATGTGAAGAAATTGTGTGAAGTTACAGCTCCTTATGATCATCCGCCCCTCTGTCTGTCTGTCTGTTCCTCCATCCTTATTGGAGTGAGAATTAAGAAACAGCATCCACAGGGACCGGTTGCAACATTCCCACAGAGAGAGAGAGAGGGAGCATGCACTGTCATCCATCCAGGAAAGAAAGGAAGAGCAGGGTCCATGTGCAGACTCTCCAGTGCGCAGTTGTCGCGTCTGGGTTTTTTTTTTTTTGGCGTGTGCACAAGCAGCGCGCGCCTACTGACGGAGACCTCACCCGCGCGCCGGGAATAATAATCATGATGATGATGATGATGCAGGGGCACCAGATCGAACCAAATCCCACTGATTTTGAATTGTGTCTGGACGGGTCTGGTTGCCAGATCGACAGCAAACAAACTCCCTCCATACACACCCTGGTGAGCTCATTTAATATGGTGAGACAGACAGGTTGCCAGATAGTCAGCTGTCTGACGTCAGACGGGGTTTGTTAATTCACCCACCTCATCACGTGTCCTCCAATCAGGTGTTGGAGCTCATATGGCTGAACTGATGAGGGTTGCCAGGTCAGGGCCGGGGCTTGAGAAGTGTTCATAGGGAGGCATGGAGACGATAAGAGGTGGCACAAAGACAGCACGCTGTATATAAACATCATGTGTTCCAGTGTTTGCTTGGAAAAGCTTCCAAATGACGATATTTTAACACAGAAGCATGACGTTATTGTGGTAGAGGAGTAGCCTGGGAAATCCCATGCTGCTTTGCACAATCGTTCCGATCTGAAAAGACAGCATGGAAACTATGGTCTAAAGGCTCGCCTGAGTTAGGGGGCCAATCAGAGAGTGGGGAGGGGTGGAAAGACAGTGACGCGTACTACTCGACAAACAGAAGCTTGTAGTTTATTTGGGACTGTTTACGGATCACATTTAACATGGCGGCGAGCGATACGAACCAAGCTTTAGACACTGTTCTGAATAGTTTAGAGCAGTAATCGTTTGGTGCCATTGTTTTCCTATTTTTGTTTTGCCTTCTCTTTCTCTTTCCTTCTCTTCTTCGCCTCTTCGTCTTCTTCGTCGCTCTAACTACATCACCGGGTACAACTGCCATGATTGGCCATGGACTACGTATACGCTAAATGATAGACATTCGCAACGTCCAATAAATGGCCGTTGACAATCGTAAACCACACCTCCCCTACGAGAAATTCAATAGGCGGATTCCAGACCATATTTCACTTGTGATATGGTCTGGTGTTAACCAGACTAGTAGAGGAGTAAAGTGCTGAATAGAAATATCTAAACAATACATTTTTATTTCCAAATCTTCACTTTTCCAAACATCTTTTTTTTTTCATTTAAGCCCGTCACTTAGTCTAAATTTCAGCCAAAACATCATGTGTGTTCTTTTACCGTGTTAGTGCATTTGAGTGAAAATGTGGCGTTTTTCACTTTACTCTCTGTTTCCTCTTGCTCAGCAGCAAAACACAGTTAATCACAGCCTACAGAATAATTAACTACTTTTTAATGTACACAGAAAGGAAACTCCTGTGCAGTTGTTGTTTATCAGCTGCACAGGAGCTGGTTCTTTTTTATCGTACATGGAAACATGAGCTGGGGTAAAGCTATGAGCAGTCAACCATTACTGTTGTGAATTTCATGGCTTCTATTTAACACACAAGGCTGTAAACTTTCACACAGTGAGCGTGAGACACATTCACCTGAGCACCATCACGTTTCACACCGTCAAATTCTTCTAAAAATGCTTTAAATACAGAACCACGGCAACTGGCGTGTCGTACAAACAGCGGCATCATCAGTGGACTACTGAGAGTCACAGGGATTGACATGAGACAAGACAGCTGTGACCTCGATTGGTGGATTTTGTTGCAACTGTTTTTGCTTAAAAAATAGGGTGGAACCTGGGGTGGCAGCTACCACCCCTTGCCACCCTTTGGAACTGCCTACGTGTCGTATTAGGAGCCATCTCATACTGAATCATTCAGGGTGGAGTTTTTCTTTAATCACTTCCTGTCCAGGCCTGATTTAAGTGTGAACCTTCATCAGTAGCACATGATCACCAAGATTGATTTTCTAATAAAACTATTTTCACGATGGTGGCAGGTTCCTACATTACCCACAATGCTGTGCTATTGGTGGTGCAGTGCTTTAGTGTGTTCACTATTTCTCACTTTCTCTTCAACTTTCACTCAAACATCACCATCGATACCATCGTCATCTTGTCAATCACTAACCAGTCGATCAAAGTGTCTGCCGCCGTACAGCTACACTGCATTCTGCGACTTTGAGTCCAGTGTCTCTACGACTTTTGTGCTGAATTTTTCCGCTAATGTGAATCTCTGGAAAATGAAACGCAAGGAAATAAGTTTTGTTTTTAAGAGTTAACAATGAAACCTGGATAGTTTTTTTAAATTAATCTCCATCATAACTGCAATAGCAATAAAAATGTCCACTTGTGACGACATAGTGACACAAAACCGCTGACTTCTTCCAGGAGTAATGAGAATAGAGCGTCAACAACTAAATGAGCTCCTTTACTAATAGTTAATGTGTTTCAGAGTGGAGTTTAACTCTAACTGTCCAACATTACTACAGAAAAGGGTTAACAACCTGGACATTTATTACATGAAGGTAGGGTTGCCAAATTGGGAGCAATTACACACAATTAAACTGGAGGGGTCCGACAATCAGCTGTGAGAACGTTTACTTCACTACAGCGCCGCTCACTGGTGAAATTAATCAACATTCAGCTTGTGTACATGATTAATAACGTTTTCATTTTTTTTACACAGTGATACGACAAAGACAAAAAAACCTGAGTGAGCTGCTGTTTATTAACTCCCTTTATTTTTATGACATTATTAGGAAGCAATTATTGTTAATAAACTGTAATTATACAGCATGTTTCATAGATGTGGTAGTTTAAGTGCTGTGCAATGAATAAAAAAATTTATTGACTAGACATACATACAAAAATCCATAATGAGGAAAAAAAGAAATATAGAGTAAAATGAAATGTATATATTAAAGAATGAAATAAATATAATATCCAATTACTTACATAATTTATTCAGTAATTTTACAAAAACTGGGGGAAACCCAATAAATATTTTAATTTATTACAATTTTGATTGACAAAAACAATTTCTAAGACAAAAGAAAGGAAAAAAAATCGAGGTTTTTCATTCCGGGATCATTTTGCAGTCTTTGGCGACGCCTCGTGGTCACTTCATATATTACAGCTAATATAGATTATATACATTAATGATTTGAAGGTTTGAAATCAGAAAGAGAAACTCACAGTAAAGTCGTGTTTTTCTCTGTATAATTGTCTATTGCTTAAAAATTAGCTTCTTATTTTTAAATCTGTTCAGTTTATTTGTGTGTCACGTGACGGTGGAGGTAAAGCCCCGCCCTTGCTGTGGTGCCGGGCGGAAACGCAGCAGTGGACCGGGATTTAATGAAGCTTCACCTCCAGGATAAAACTGGAGAAGTTTGGCATCTCGCATGATTGGATGATTATCTCCATCACATCTCTGGCATCTGAGGATCTCCAGTGAGTGCTGAATGTGTGATGTTTATAGGAAATTAAAAGCAATGATTCATGCAGCCGAGATGGCGGGTGATGACGTCACACCGGTACCGGAAGTAGATTCCGCGGTTTGGCTGTAACAGGCATAATTTTATTATTTTAGAATTAACTTTAATGTTTATTAACAATTTTGCAATCTGATTAAGTCATATCAAGAGTACATAATTTGTCCTGTTTTTTTTCTGAACAGAATTCCACAATTAATTGTTTTTATAACTAATTTTAAGATATTTTATAAATGCCACAAAACTAGCAAATGAACAACTCGTCACTTCTCTCTATCTTTGTCTGTCTGTCTGTCTCGATCTCGCTTTCTCTGTCTGTCTGTCTGTCTCGCGCTCTCTGTTTGCCTTTAATATAATTGAACTGGAAAATAAATATTAATAAATAAACAGAACAGTTAAGGCTGCATTTATGGTTATAGATAATAGATCTTGGAAAAGATGCTCTTGCTAATGTCCCGATGTTGTTTGAGATGTAAAAACAAGCTGTCAAATTCAATATGGCCCCAAAGTGATCTGTATATTCAGGAGCCCAACCAAAACCCAAGTGTTTTCATGAGCCACAGGACGTTGTGGCTGTGATTTGGTTAGTGGGCACTCACTGGGTTAGACTTGACCTGTCAAACTCCTCAGAGTTTCTTAGCAGCAGTGGAAAACCTCCGAGCTCTAAAACCTGCAGTACGGTGTCCCACAAGGTTCTCTTTTAGGTCCACTCTTGTTCTTTTATTTTCATCTCCACCAGCTTTCTCCTTCACTTCTCTTCCCTTTACACATGATAAAGTTCCTGAATCTGTTTTCATCTGTCTTGTTTTTTCCTCAGTTTCTCCCTCTCTTGCTCTCTCTCGATGGTTTCTCCCACCATGAAGGCGCTGGTGGATGCCGTGTGGGCTGTGTGGAGCATCGGAGCTTCCATCTATGATTACATCCACACTAGTGCCATGGAGGAACGCATACACACTCTGGAGAGCGCCATCACAGTGCACGAGCGCGTTATCGGTTTGCTGAGCGCCATGTTGGTGGCGCTGGTCACTTACATACTGCTGAGGAAACACTAGTCAAACATGGAGCTCAGGAGATGGTGTGAATTCATATCATGTGAAAGCCAGTGAAGGTGTTCCACTGATCCGTTATCACCTGTTCCAGATGTGGCGTGAGGGTTTGATGCGTTATTGGGATGTTTAATGGATAAAAGCTAATGAGTGGGTGGAGCAGTGCAAATTTGGATTACTATAAGTGTGTGTTTATAAATCATGACTCTTAACATGGGTGATGTGATCATTTTTCTTACAAGTTGAGCTTTGCTGTCTCCAGCTTCCATCACACTCACAAGTGCTTTAGGAAGTGAAAAATATTTTACAAAACACTTTGTTCAGGCAGTTTTCCTCCAGGGACTTCCTTCCAAACAGCTCGGGGTGGGGGTGGGTGTCTCCATCCCGAGGTGTTGCACATTTTAGATTGTTGTAAGATTTTTAACTTCTGAAATTTATAAATTCTGAAATTCGGAACTTCTGAAATTTGGAACTGGTGAAATCTGGAACCTATGAAATATTGACCTTCTGAAACTTGGAATGTTTGAAATTCAAGCATTCTGAAATTTGTAAGTTGTGAAATTCAGAATTTCTGAAACTTGGAACTAGTGAAATCTGGTACCTATGAAATATTGAACTTCTGAAATGATGAACTTCTGAAACTTGGAATGTTTTAAATTCAAGCATTCAGAAATTCTGGACTTCTGTAATTATGAAATTTGTAAATTGTGAAATTCAGAATTTCTGAAACTTGGAACTTCTGAAATCTGGACCCTATGAAACATTCAACTCGGAACATATTCAATTCAGAACTTCTAAAATATTCAGCTTTTTAAACTCTGAAATTTGTAATTTCTTAAATTCTGGAATTTTTAACTTGACTCTTCCACATTTATAGGAGTTATGAAAGAACTGAAGCCTGGGAGAAAGATTTTGCCGAAGTTGTAACATCTCATCAAACCGGTTCCTTTTGTTTACAGTCGGTTCTGCTTTCTTAACAATGGATGGAATTTCAGTAGGAATGATCCGGCTCCTCAGATCTCCATTTCAGCTTCAGAGTTTCATTAATGTTTTGTGATTTGAACATTTTCTGATATTTAACTTGCAGTATCTGGTTTAATGACTCAGAAGAGCGTTCATACAGACCTGAGAAGTGGATTACAGAGTGTCCTTAACCTTTTAGTGTTTAACATGGCATTGTGTATAGTATGGAATGTTTAATTTATTCTCATTAACACGCCGGCTGTGTGTGAAATAAACCGTACTGTCGGCTTGATGACGAGCGCTGGATGGACTTTACATATTTGTAATAAAATAGATTTCTAATTTCTATTGTGTTTTTTGTTTTATGTATAAAAATCAAGTTCAGCTCCTCTAGAAGCGTATCGATGTTAATCACAGCACTGTCTAAAAGCTGAGAAGGAATTTAACCACTTGGGCACTAATATACACTCACTGGTCACTTTATTAGGAACACCCCTCCATCCACCTGGTGTTTTGCTTTGTGCAGTTCTGTACTCAGCCGATTCCTCGACAGCAGCAGCAGCAGCACGACGCATCAAATCCCACAGATACAAATCAAGAGCTGCAGTTAATGTTCACAATGTTCACACATCAGAACGGGAAACACTGTGATCTCACAGTGAAGTGCGACTTTCTTTCTTTCACTGTGGTATGGGTGTTGGTTTGAGCCAGAGGAGGATTTTTGGTTTGAATATTTCAGAAACTGCTGATCTCCTCCTGGGGTTTTCACACACAGCAGTCTGTAGAGTTTACACAGAATGGTGCGAAAAACAAACATCGAGTGAGTGAGCGACAGTTCTGTGGGTGGAAACAAACGCCTTGTTGATAAGAGAAGGTGGAGATCAGAAAATGGACAGATTGAGCAGTTCAAGCTTTTTTTCCAGGAAGGATATAGTAACTCATATAATCACTCTTTACAACCGTGGTGAGCAGAAAAGCATCTCAGCATGCAACAGCAGAACAGAACAACACATTGGGTTCCACTCCTGCAGCCAAGAACAGGGATCTTAGAACCAACAACACGTTCCTATTAAAGTGGCTGGTGAAACACAGCAAAGACTGATTTTGAAGATATTTTAAAGAAGCTTGTAATAGATTTACATAAATGGAGTTTATAGTTACTCATAGCTCCTCTTCAGAGGAATGTAAGATGGATATTTTACCACAGATAAAATTTGTGTCTTGTGAAGCATCACGTCCTCCATCACAAAATTTCTTTACGACAGAAAATGAAAATACACTGTTATCTATTTTATCTGGCCGAGCCGATGTGCAGGGATCAGATTTAAAAATGAAACACGTTAAATGTGCACTTATGTTTTCAACTGAACTGCAATTTGTCATTTTCTCTTTCATCTGAAAAACTGAATAAACATTTTAAAAGACACCTCATACGTTTGATCAGTTGATCGATACGTTCAGTATTGTAGAACACTGTTCTCACTAACGTTCTCCCCAAACCCAACCTCTCGGATTAGGTGCTGTTTCTTCACTACCACACCTCCAAACAAACAAACCTTACGTATACTCACAGTTACATCTCTCAAATATACCAATCCAAAAAAGTCTCATCTTTCACCTCTTTATCTGACGGTGAATACGTTCCTCAAGAAGATCATAAGGACCTCCAGATCACAATGTCACCAGGAGATCATCATCATCATCATCATTATGACCTAAACATGTACGAGTGCATCTCAAACAATTAGAACGTCCTGAATAAGTTTTTTTTTAAATATAATTTAATTCAAAAAGGTAAATTTTCATATTCTATATTCATTACATGTAAAGTGAAAGATTTCAAGCCCTTTTTTTGTTTTAATTTTGATGATTCTGGCTTATAGCTCATGAAAACCAGAAATCCAGTTTCTCAGATTATTAGAATATTTCCTAAGATCAATAAAATAAAAGGATTTACAATACAGAAATGTTCAACTTCTGAAAAGTCTGTTCATTTATACACTCAGTACTTGGTTGGGGCTCCTTTACCATGAATTACTGCATCAGTGGGGCGTGGCATGGAGGCGATCAGCCTGTGGCACTGCTGAGGTGTTACTGAAGCCCAGGTTGCTTTGATGGCGGCCTTCAGCTCGTCTGTAATTTTGGGTCGGGTGTTTCTCATCTTCCTCTTGACAATAGTCCATAGATTCTCTCTGGAGTTCAGATCAGGTGAGTTGGCTGGCCAATCAAACACAGTAATATCAGGGTCACCAAACCATTTGGTAGTAGTTTTAGCACTGTGGGCAGGTGCTGTGTCCTGCTGGAAAAGGAAAACCATATCTCTATAAAGCTTGTCAGCAGATGGAAGCATGAAGTACTCTAAAATCTCCTGGTAGACGCTGCGTTGACTTTTTGGACTTGATCAAACACAGTGGACCAACACCAGCAGATGGCATGGCACTCCAAATCATCACAGACTGCAGAAACTTCACACTGGACTTCAAACCCCTTGGATTCTGAGCCTCTCCACTCTTCCTCCAGACTCGAGGAGCTTGATTTCCAAATGAAATGCAAAATTTACTGAAAAGAGGACTTTGGACCACTGAGCAACAGTCCAGTTCTTTCTCTCCTTAGCCCTGGTAAGACGCTTCTGATGTTGTCTCTGGTTCAAAAGGAGCTTGATATTAGGAATGCAATAGTTGTAGCCCCTTTCCTGAAGATGTCCGTGTATAGTGGCTCTTGATGCACTGACACCAGCCTCAGTCCACTCCTTGTGAAGCTCTCCTAATTTCTTGAATCAACTTTTCTTGACAATCCTCTCAAGGCTGCACTCATCCCTGTTGCTTGTGCACCTTTTCCAGCCAGCCTTTTCAGCAATGATCTTCTGTGACTTACCCTCCTTGTGGAGGTGGTCGCTGATCGTCTTGTGGATAACTGTCGAGTCATCAGTATTCCTCATGATTGTGGTGGTGTGTACTGAACTAGACCGAGAGATACACGGGATTTATACTGTTTTAATCAATCATAAAATGATTGTGACAAAATTCTCATATTTTGAGATTTTTTACGCTGTAGGCCATAGTGATCAAAATTAAAATAGAAAAATGCCTGAAACTCTCCCAAGTTCCTGAATCGACTTTTCTTGACAATCTTCTCAAGGCTGCGCTCATTCCTGTTGTTTGTGCACCTTTTCCAGCCATCCTTTTCAGCAATGGCCTTCTGTGGCTTACCCTCCTTGTGGAGGGGGTCAACAATTGTCTTGTGGATAAATCGTAGAGTCATCAGTCTTCCTCATGATTGTGGTGGTGTGTACTGAACTAGACTGAGAGATACACTGGATTTATACTGTTTTAATCAATCACAAAATGAAATATTCTCATATTTTGAGATTTTTTTTTATGCTGTAGGCCATAATGATCAAAATTAAAACAAAAAATGCCTGAAACTTTTTAGTTTATGTGTAATGAGTTGAGAATATATTAAATTTTCAGTTTTTTAAATAACTGATGGAAAATATTGAACTTTTTCACAATATTCTCATTGTTTGAGATGCACTAGTTTTGCTGCTTCTAAGAACTTCAGAAATATTCATGTGATGGAATATGGCTCATCGGACTCCTGTGAACTCTTGGTTTATATTCAGTAGCAAAAATTAATATTAGTTTCTGTAGTGTATTGCAATATTAAAAATGCATTACTGAGTTTGTTGTGGGGCTGTCTTGGCTGACAAGCCTCTGCAGCATTGGGTGGCAGTCGGGGACAGTGCCTCTGGAGTGGCAGACTGGGGTGGTGGTCCCTCTTTTTAAGAAAGGGGACCGGAGTGTGTGCTCCAATTATAGGGGAATCACACTTCTCAGCCTCCCAGGGAAGGTTTACTCCAGGGTACTGGAGAGGAGAATTCGGCCAACAGTCGAACCTCGGATCCAGGAGGAACAATGCGGTTTTTGTCCTGGCTGCGGAACACTGGACCAGCTCTATACCCTTCATAGGGTGCTCGAGGGTTCATGGGAGTTTGCCCAACCAGTCCACATGTGCTTTGTGGATTTGGAAAAGGCATTCAACTGTGTCCCTCGTGGTATTCTGTGGGGGGTGCTTCGGGAGTATGGGGTTCGGGGCTCTTTGCTAAGGGATGTCCAGTCCCTGTACGAACGGAGCAGGAGTCTGGTTCACATTGTCGGCAGTAAGTCAGACCTGTTCCCAGTGCAGGTTGGACTCCGGCAGGGCTGCCCTTTGTCACCGGTTCTGTTCATAATCTTTATGGACAGAATTTCTAGGCGCAGCCAGGGGCCAGAAGGAATCCTTTTTGGGAACCACAGGATTTCATCTCTGCTTTTCACAGATGATGATGTCCTGTTGGCTTCTTCAAACCAGGACCTTCAGCATGCACTGGGGAGGTTTGCAGTCGAGTGTGAAGCGGCTGGGATGAGAATCAGCACCTCCAAGTCAGAGGCCATGGTTCTCGACCGGAAAAGGGTGGCTTGCCCTCTCCAGGTTGGTGGAGAAGTCCTGCCTCAAGTGGAGGAGTTTAAGTATCTCGAGATCTTGTTCACAAGTGAGGGAAGGATAGAGCGTGAGATTGACAGGTGGATCGGTGTGGCCTCCGCAGTGATGCGGTCACTTTACCTGTCCGTCATGGTAAAGAAGGAGCTGAGCCGAAAGGTGAAGCTCTTGATTTACCGGTTGGTCTATGTTCCGACTCTCACCTACAGTCATGAGCTTTGGGTAATGACCGAAAGAACAGGATCGTGGATACAAGCAGCCGAAATGAGTTTCCTTCGCAGGTTGGCTGGGCGCTCCCTTAGAGATAGGGTGAGAAGCACAGTCACTCGGGAGGAGCTCGGAGTAGAGCCGCTGCTCCTCCACATCGAGAGGAATCAGCTGAGGTGGCTTGGGCATCTCTTTCGGATGCCTCCTGGACGCCTCCCTGGGGAGGTTTTCCAGGCATGTCCCCCCGGGAGGAGGCTCCGGGGAAGACCTAGGGCATGCTGGAGGGACTATGTCTCTCAGCTGGCCTGGGAACACCTCGGTGTTCTTCCCGAGGAGCTGGCCGAGGTGTCTGGGGAAAGGGAAGTTTGGACTTCCATGCTCAGACTGCTGCCTCCGCGACCCGGCCCCGGATAAGCGGAAGAAGACGAGACGAGATGAGAGACTGAGTTTGTCCACTAGACGGCACTGTGATCTTGCTGTTTGTTGTATTGCTGTGTTTATATTGAGACTGCAGAGTAAAAGTTGTCGTTGTCTGATTACTCATGGCTGTGTCCACCTCGTATCTTACATGGTGTCAGAAGAAAACTTAAAAAGAAATGAAAAATGGAGCAGATGAAACCTCCAACCTCACTGAGTCTAGAAGGAAATCTAGTGGAAAATTGGAGGGTCTGGATCCAAAGATTTGAGCTGTTTCTTGTCGCCAGCGGAGTTGCTGAAAAGTCCGACCAAGTGAAAAGAGCCACGTTCCTACATGTGGCTAGGGACGAAGCAATGAAGGTATATAATACGTTTGACTTTGATGAAGATGTTGATGATTATGACACATTGAAAGAGCTGTTCCGCAAACACTGTGAGCCAAGAAAAAAATCTGACATATTTGAGGCACATAATCTTCACCCGAGTGCAAGGAAAGTCAGAAACTATTGATGCCTATGTGACTGACTTAAAGAATAAAGCAAAAGACTGCAAATGTGGGCACCTTACCGACTCACTGATACAGGATAGGATTGTGTGTGGAATCGTGGATGACCAAATCAGAGGAAGAGAACTCGATCTCACGCTAGACAAAGCGATAAACATTTGCAGAGCCAGTGAGTTGAGTCAGAGTCAGCTCAAAAGTCTACACGAGGAGGTAAACATTCATGTTCATAAGGTCTTCAAGCAAAAACCATGTGACAAAAAGAGAAATGTGACACATCACGGAGTGTAAAAATGAGAAATCAGGGAGACTGCACAAGATGCGGCTACAAGCACAAGCCAAGGAAGTGTCCTGCCTACGGACAAGTGTGCAAAGCTTGCCATGGAAAAAAATCATTATGCAAAAATGTGCAATACGCGCAGACAAACGGACAACCGTAAAGTGCAACAGATAGCCAAGGCAGAGACAGATGATCAAGAATTCTTCATTGGCTCAATCCAAGCAGAAAAACATGACCACACAGTCTCACAGATTAATGCTGTGAATGCAAAGAAAGAAAAGTGGCATGAAAAACTGATTGTCAACAAGAAAGTTTTGAAAGTCAGGCTGGATACTGGAGCTGACTGCAACGTGATTTCCATGAAAGACCTCAGAAAGCTGAGAGTGGACAAAAAGGTGAGCAAATCTCACTCTAAGCTTGTTGCTTATGCAGGCCAGCTAAAGGAAAAATCATGTTGACATGCCAGCACAAAGATTAAAAAGTACGATGTGGAGTTTGAAGTCATCAAGAACAAGGCACCTGAAATCCTAGGAGGAGAGTCATGTGAAGAAATGGGTCTTGTAAAAAGACTGTATGCGCTTAAAACAGAGTGACATTCTTAGTGAATATGAGGACTTATGCACTGGACTAGGCTGCATGCCGGGAGAATACCACATAAAGACAGATCCAGACGTCACTCCGGTAGTGCATGCACCCAGGAAAGTGCCTGTCGCACTAAAAGACAAATTTAAACAGAGCTGAAAAGAACGGAGAGCTTAGGGGTCATAAGCAAACAGACAGAGCCTACAGACTGGGTAATAGCATGGTGACTGTAACAAAACCAAACAAAGTTAGGATCTGCATCAACCCACAGGACCTGAATACAGCCATCAAAAGAGAACATTATCCACTGCGCACAAGAGGTGGTAGCTGAAATGCTAAATGCCAAATTCTTCTCAGTCTTGGATGCAAACGATGGATTTTGGCAAATCCAACTTGACAAAGAAAGCTCTCGCTTTTGCACATTTAATACACCATTTGGTAGATATAGGTTCAATCGATTTCCATTTGGTATATCATCAGCACCTGAAGTGTTCCAGAGGTGTATCGCCAGACACCTAGAAGGGCTGGAGGGTGTAGTCAATGTGATAGATGACATCTTAGTTTGGGGAGAGAACAGAGAGCAGCATGACCATCGTTTGAGACAACTGCTGGACCGTCTCAGAGACATTAATCTGAAACTGAACAAAAGTAAGTGTAAGATAAGGATGACAGAAATCAGTTGTATTGGACATGTGCTCAGTGAGAAAGGACTCAAGCCTGAGGACAAAGCTGCCCTCTGGAGATTCATGGGGTTGCTTCAATACCTCTCTAAATTCATCCCCAACCTCTGAGACCTGAGTGCCCCTCTGAGGAAGTTGGAGGGAAATGTGGAATGGCAGTGGGGTTCAGAACAACAGAGTTTTGATAAACTAAAAGTTCTCATTAGCCAAACACCAGTACTTAAGTACTATGATGTAAGCAAGACAGTTACCTTGTCTGTTGATGCAAGCTCTGAGGGTCTGGGAGCAGTGCCGCTTCAAGATGGACAGCCAGTAGCATATAAATGAATGAATGAATGAATGAATGAATGAGCCCTTTATTGTCACTAGTCAGTGCCAGAGAAATTAACCATCAGCCCGCCCTTACATATACACATACATACAATTGACAGAGGGGGAGTAGACAGGACAGGAAGACAGGGATGAAAAGAAAAAAATACGGAGAACATGAGGAGACGGGAGGAGAAAAAAGCAACCCCCACACTATGCTCCTGTGGGGAGTACAGTGTGGGAACATTAAAAAAAAACCCACCTCAGCACATAAGCACAAAATAACACAGTACACTTTACAACATGAAAACTCAGGACTTGAGGGGGGAGAGGGTGGGGGCGATTGGGGGGGAGGGGCAGAGGTAGAGGTAATCCAGCGCAAGCAAGCAGCCAGTTCCTGCAGCCACGATGGCGCTGGTCGCGCACCCGCTTGTCACACTGGGGGTAAAAAGTGGCGACTGTGGAGAGCGGGGGAAGGAATGCAAGAGCGTCTCACTGCAGTGATCTTCAGGGGGAGTTGTCCCAGCAACAGCCTTGGCCAAGGCCAGTGCTGTCTGAGGGAGCCGAAAGCAGATAAGATTGGGATTGTTTGGTCTTGGGGTGAGTAGATGCATTCTTTTACACGACTACTCTGTTTGTCCATTCTGGTCTCCAAATCGATCCATTTTTCTTTGCAAAGCCAAAAGCTTCTCCATGATGTTATCCATTGTGGCAGCGGGGGCGTGGTCAAGCGTCGGTCTGTGAACAGAGGGTGGAGTCAGGGAAGGTAAGTGGCAGAATCACTACACCTGATGTTAGTTAACCTGTGTTTGTGTGTCTTCCCCAGTGACCGCACCCTATAAAAGGAGAGAGAGCAGAGGGAGCTCTCTCCCCAACCAGATGACTTGTGTGTGTGCATGCGTGTGTGGCTGGGAGAGTGTAAAGTAGACACTGAAAAGTGCAAATAAAGAGGGTTTTTTTGGAACTCGGTTCTGGCCTGCCGTACTTCTGTGCTCCACCCACCCATTCTAATTCCTACAGTGGTGCCGAAACCTGGGAGCACAGAGGAGAACAGCCCCATGGAGTCCTCCTACTTTAAGGACCTGATCCATGCCCTCGCCACGGCCCAACAGAGCCAGCACCAGGCGCTGGTCGCCCTACAGAAGGAGCAGGAGCAAAGATTCGAGGCCCTGGTGCTCGTGCAGCAGGAAGATCATCAGGTGTTCCGGCACCTCCTCGCGTCGGCGGGGTCCACCACCTCCACTGCCGCGGGCCCTCCCCACCTCACCCTAACAAAGATAGGTCCACACGACGACCCTGAGGCCTTCCTCACACTCTCTGAGCAGGCAGCAGAGGCCTGGGGCTGGCCGGTGGAACAGCTCGTGACACACCTCTTCCCCCTGCTAACGGGCGAGGCGCAGCTGGCCGCGCTACAGCTCCCCGCCGACAGCCGGCTGGTCTACGCAGACCTCAGCCGGGCCGTCATCCAGCGTATGGGGCGCACCCCGGAACAACAACAACAGCACTTCCGTGCTCTGCGCCGAGAGGAGGTCGGCTGGCTGTTCGCATTTGGCCAGCAGCTCCGGGATGCTGAGGGCTGACGACCGCGACGCCGAGGGACTCGTCGATCTGGTGGTACTGGAACAGTTCATCACCCGACTTCCCAAAGGAACCGCAGAGTGGGTCCAATGCCATCGCCCAGCGTCGCTGGATCAGGCCATCGAGCTGGCGGAGGACCATTTGGCGGCTGTTCCGACGGCAGGACAGCATGTGTCCTCTTCTCCCCTCTCCTCTCTCTCTCTCTCTCTCTCTCTCTCTTCCCCTCCCCTTCTGTTCCTCGTCCTCACTCCGTTCCCCCACTGCGGAGGCGGGGGCCAGCTCCACCCCAGCCAGCCCACTGCACCCGTGGTGCCCTCCCGTTTCCCAATAATCTTGTGCTGGCGCTGGAACAATTCGTTGCCCGACTTCCAGAAGGGACAGTGGAGTGGGTCCAGTGCCATCACCAGGCAACGCTGGATCGGGCCATTGAGCTGGTGGAGGACCATATAGCGGCCGTTCCGATGGCAAGACAGCGTGTATCCCCTTCTCCCCCCTCTTCTCTCTCTCCCTCTCCCTCTGTTCCTTGTTCTCGCTCCATTCCCCCACTACGGAGGTGGGGGGCGGCTCCACCCCAGCCAGCGCACTACACCCACGGTGCCCTACCGTTTCCTACTTCCTTGTCTGTGTCCCCCCCCCCCCAGGTGAGTGAGCTCCAGAACGCCGGTGCAGAGAGAGAGCCCGGGCCGGTTTGCTGGCGCTGTGGGGAGCCGGGGCACCTCCAGCATCAGTGCTCGGCAATGGAGGTGGGCGCGGTGGTCCGGATCCCCGACGTGCCAGGAACCGCCCTCAATCGGACCGGAGCGTATCGCATACTGATGAGTATCCAAGGGGATACGTATCAGGCTTTGGTGGACTCCGGCTGTAATCAGATCCACCAAAGCCTGGTGCAAGACGAGGCATTGGGGAGAGCACAATTGGTGAGGGTGTTGTGTGTGTGCACGGGGATGTTCACAACTACCCTTTAGTGTCAGTCCACATTCTATTTCGAGGGGAGAAATTTAGTGTAAAGGCAGCGGTTAATCCTCGCCTTACCCACTCGATAATTTTGGGGACTAATTGGCCAGGATTTCGGGAATTAATGACTCATTTAGTGAAGAGTGGGGCCTGCCATAGTTCAGCAGGGGGAGATCATGATGTGGCATTGGCGGGAGCAGCTGTCACAGAGCCGTCTACATCATCACCGCATCAGAGCGAGGAGCAGCAGGCTCCTCCTCCCTCTCTCGGGGAATCCCTCGCGGATTTCCCGTTAGAGCAGTCGTGAGATGAGACTCTGCGGCATGCGTTTGACCAAGTGAGAGTAATCGATGGTCAAACACTCCAGCCAAACGCCACCCCGTCCTTCCCCTATTTTTCCATTATGAAGGATAGATTATACCGAGTGACACAGGACACTCAGACTAAGGAGCCGATCACTCAGCTTTTGATCCCAAAGAGCTGCCGGGAATTGGTATTCCAGGCAGCTCACTTTAATCCCATGGCTGGATACTTGGGGCAGGATAAGACACTAACCCGAATAATGGCCTGGTTCTATTGGCCAGGGATTCGCAGCGATGTCCATAGGTGATGTACGGCATGCCGCGAATGCCAGTTAGTAAATCCAGCGGCCATTCCAAAAGCGCCTTTGCGCCCTCTGCCATTAATCGAGACCCTGTTTGAAAGAATTGGGATGGATCTCGTCGGGCCATTAGAGCGGTCAACATGAGGATATCACTTTATTTTAGTTCTGGTGGACTATGCAACGCGATATCCGGAAACAGTGCCTCTTTGCAATATCTCAGCACGTAGTATTGTGGAAGCACTCTTCCACATCATCTCCCGAGTTGGAATCCCCAAAGAGATTCTGACTGATCAAGGCACTACGTTTATGTCACGCACACTGCGTGAACTGTATGGGTTACTGGGAATTAAGCCGATCCGCACCAGTGTTTATCACCCACAAATGGATGGCTTAGTCGAACGGATTAATCGCACCCTCAAAACCATAATTAAAAAATTTGTAAGCAAGGATGCACGTAACTGGGATAAATGGCTCGAGCCCCTGCTATTCGCAGTGTGAGAGGTCCCACAAGCCTCCACGGGGTTCTCCCCGTTCGAATTATTATATGGGCGTAAGCCGCGTGGCATCCTAGATGTACTGCGGGAAAATTGGGAGGAGGGACCTTCAATGAGCAAAAATGAAATTCAATACGTTATCGACCTGAGCGCAAAACTCCACACACTCACCCACTCTTACAGTTTCTCTGTTCAAGGAAAGAAGTTTTGTTTCTGTAGAAAGGAAACTGAGAGTGTGTAAGTAAATTGTGGAACAGGTGGAACCTGCAGGTCTGGGTGTGGTGTTTAGGGATCGAATGTAGGTTCAGGAGGTGAGTTCTTTCTTCACATGACCCATTATGCAAATAACACGACAGTCATAAGAACTCTGACAAAGCGGCAGAGTGAAAACTAACACCCAGACGACACAACACCGACTTCAGGAGCAGGTCAGAGAACCACTTTTACTGCATTTTTCTGTAAATGGAAAGAAAGAGTGTTTTGTGTTTTATAAGATTTAAGTAATAATGAAACAGGTCTTCATGTTCACAGCCTCTTCGTTAACCACACAAAGCTAAACGCTCAGAGAGAGAGAGAGAGAGAGAGAGAGAGTTCATTGTGCTGCTCGCTCAACTATTTAAAGATGATCTTTGTGCTGCGATGCTTTCAGGAAACCCACCCCAGACCTGTTAGCTCACAGTTAGCGCTCAGTGTAGGTGTGAGTGCGTTCTGTTGATGTTTTACCTTCATACGTTTTATCTGTTGTTTTATTGTTGTATTTAATGTTCTGGATCATCTGCAAAACAAGTTCATTCATGTAGTTCTTCATGTATCGTAAAGTTCCAGCTTCACCTCTGACTGTTACGCAGCACTGACACTGGAGACTCCTTCCAGAAACGATAAACACACACATTTCTCCTTCTGGAAAACTTCACCAACCAATGATTACACACCTTTATTAATCCGTTTATGTGGATCGTCCACTGTACAAGTCCCTGTAAATGATCTGTTACTATAGAAACAATAACACAGTAACATAATTTAATTAAAACTGTTTTTTTTTTAATTAAAAATGAGGTTTCTGTATCTGAATTTCTTGGTGCTTGTGTTCCTAACGTGTGTGTGAGTATGAGACAGAGAGAGAGAGAGAGAGAGAGAGAGAGCAGTCAGTGATTGTGTCTCTGTTGTTTAGGACGTCCTCACTCTCGCTGGTTTCTCCCAATATGAAGTTCTACTGGGACACCATCTGGACTGTTTGGAGTGTTTTCTCAAATATATGTGACTTCAGCGCAAAAAGTGACACAGAAGAGCAAATACAAACTCAGATGAAACACATACATGCTTTAGAGGACCACATACACACACTGAAGGAATACATACACACACTGAAGAACGAGATGCACGTTCTGAAGAACACTCAGGAGAACAAAATAGATGTTCTGGAGAAGCTCATACACAGATATCTGAAACACATTCAGGACATGGAGAACCATGTTCATGCTGTGGAGAACCATGTTCATGCTGTGGAGAGCCATGTTCATGCTGTAGGGAACCGCATTCAGGGAGTGGAGGCCAACATGCAATCTGTGTGGAGCCACATTCGGGCTGCTCCTGTTTATTTGCTCCCTGCTGCACATCAACATAAGAAAGAGGAACAGAAGAACAAAAACAGAGGTGTCGCCTGATTCATGGAACATTATTTAGTACCTTCTTTTTCATTATAAACTATTTTTACCAATATATTTAAAAATAAGCATGTGATAAATACACAAAATAATTTCTTTCAGATAACTTTCATCACCTTTTTCTTTTCTAAGATCTTTCCAAGAGGTCGACTTTTAATTTTATTTATTTTATTTTATGTACTGTATATTTACACTTAGGTGTTGATGGTGAGGTTGAGTCGGTGTTTAGGACATGAAGGGGCTCGATGCTGTTAAATGTGCACTTATGTTTTCAACTGAACTGCAATTTGTCATTTTCTCTTTCATTTGAAAAACTGAATAAACATAATTTTTAAAAGACACCTCATACGTTTGACCAGTTGATCGATACATTCAGTATTGTAGAACACTGTTCTCACTAACGTTCTCCCCAAACCCAACCTCTCGGATTAGGTGCTGTTTCTTCACTACCACACCTCCAAACAAACAAACCTTACGTATACTCACAGTTACATCTCTCAAATATACCAATCCAAAAAAGTCTCATCTTTCACCTCTTTATCTGACGGTGAATACGTTCCTCAAGAAGATCATAAGGACCTCCAGATCACAAGGTTATCAGGAGATCAGCAGCAGCAGCAGCATTATGACCTAAACATGTACGAGTGCATCTCAAACAATTAGAACATCCTGAATAAGTTTTTTTTAATCATTTAATTCAAAAAAATAAATTTTCATATATTCTATATTAACTGCATATAAAGTGAAAGATTTCAAGCCCTTTTTTTGTTTTAATTTTGATGATTCTGGCTTATAGCTCATGAAAACCAGAAATCCAGTTTCTCAGATTATTAGAATATTTCCTAAGATCAATAAAATAAAAGGATTTACAATACAGAAATGTCCAACTTCTGAAAAGTCTGTTCATTTATACACTCAGTACTTGTTTGGAGCTCCTTTACCATGAATTACTGCATCAGTGGGGCGTGGCATGGAGGCGATCAGCCTGTGGCACTGTTGAGGTGTTACTGAAGCCCAGGTTGCTTTGATGGCGGCCTTCAGCTTGTCTGTATTTTTGGGTCGGGTGTTTCTCATCTTCCTCTTGACAATAGTCCATAGATTCTCTCTGGAGTTCAGGTCAGGTAAGTTAGCTGGCCAATCAAACACAGTAATATCAGGGTCACCAAACCATTTGGTAGTAGTTTTGGCACTGTGGGCAGGTGCTGTCTCCTGCTGGAAAAGGAAATCAGCATCTCCATAAAGCTTGTCAGCAGATGGAAGCATGAAGTGCTCTAAAATCTCCTGGCAGACACTGCATTGACTTTGGATTGATCAAACCCAGTGGACCAACACCAGCAGATGGCATGGCACTCCAAATCATCACAGACTGCAGAAACTGCACACTGGACTTCAAACCCCTTGGATTCTGAGCCTCTCCACTCTTCCTCCAGACTTAAGGAGCTTGATTTCCAAATGAAATGCAAAATTTACTGAAAAGAGGACTTTGAACCACTGATCAACAGTCCAGTTCTTTCTCTCCTTAGCCCTGGTAAGACTCTTCTGACGTTGTCTCTGGTTCAGAAGGAGCTTGATATTAGGAATGCAATAGTTGTAGCCCCTTTCCTGAAGACGTCCGTGTACCGTATAGTGGCTCTTGATGCACTGACACCAGCCTCAGTCAACTCCTTTTGAAGCTCTCCTAATTTCTTGAATTGACTTTTCTTGAGGGGCGGCACGGTGGTGTAGTGGTTAGTGCTGTCGCCTCACAGCAAGAAGGTCCGGGTTCGAGCCCCGTGGCCGGCGAGGGCCTTTCTGTGCGGAGTTTGCATGTTCTCCCCGTGTCCACGTGGGTTTCCTCCGGGTGCTCTGGTTTCCCCCACAGTCCAAAGACATGCAGGTTAGGTTAACTGGTGACTCTAAATTGAGCGTAGGTGTGAACGTGAGTGTGAATGGTTGTCTGTGTCTATGTGTCAGCCCTGTGATGACCTGGCGACTTGTCCAGGGTGTACCCCGCCTTTTGCCCGTAGTCAGCTGGGATAGGATCCAGCTTGCCTGCGACCCTGTAGAACAGGATAAAGCGGCTACAGATAATGAGATGAGATGAGATGAGATGAGACCTGGATTAAAAGTGAAGGGTTATCAAAATTGTCAATAAAACATTTCTCAGTCAAAATAAGTAAAATATAGGGAAAGTGTCATTGAATGAAATGTGTGGCACCCAGCTCTATGTTTGGCTCCCCAAGGTCAGTGCTTGTGCCTATTCCAGAACACTCTGCTGTTACTGCTGAGGTTCCTGACAAAGAGCTGCTTTCAATAATGATCAATTTTTAAACAACATGCCACAATTTTAAAATATAAAATGTTAAAATATACCCCCCCCAACACCACCATCATGTATATTGGACAGTAGGCTAATGGGCCAAAAGAACCTGTTATTTCACAGTTTGTGACCCTGCCAACAATCAGCCAGATCAGAGGCAAGAGTATGGGCAAAATTGATGTTTTTTTCTTTTTTCTTTTAAAATCTGGAAATATCGTAACTGACCAGCCTCCCCTGTTTGAAAGACTGCCAGCCACCACTGGGCTAGAGATAATGAGATGAGATGAGATGAGACTTTTCTTGACAATCCTCTCAAGGCTGCGCTCATCCCTGTTGCTTGTGCACCTTTTCCAGCCAGCCTTTTCAGCAATGACCTTCTGTGGCTTAATCTCCTTGTGGAGGTGGTCGCTGATCATCTTGTGGATAACTGTCGAGTCATCAGTCTTCCTCATGATTGTGGTGGTGTGTACTGAACTAGACCAGGGGTTCCCAAACTTTTCCATGCCAAGGCCCCCCAAACAGCATTAGCTTCTGGCCGGGGACCCCCTTTGCAAATCCACAGACAATACTACAAAATATGTAAAGAAACATCAACTTTTAGAATGTTTTCTCTTACTTTTATTCAATATTCAATAATTGTTATATTTGTTTAGCATAAGAATATTATTAACTAACATGTTTTCAACACAAATATTTTCGCACTGAACAATAAACTTTTCAACAAACTTGATAAGAACAGCACAAAAGAAATCAAACCACTCTCAATTGTGTGTGTGTGTGTGTGTGTGTGTGTGTGTGTCTGGGAGTGACAGACGGTTTACACTAGTGGGAGGGATGGGCTTGGTGGCTCCTACATAGTTTGTCAACCCTGGGCTTAATCTCTGTCAGTGCCATACGCATGTCATTGTCCACATGTAGACGTGCTCCATGTTTGGTTTTGAGTGCCTTTAAAGTTGAAAAGCCAGACTCACACAAGTAGGTTGTTGCAAAAGGGAGAAGGCATTTCAAAACGTGTTCAGCGGGAACACGCTGAGAGCGAGAGTGGGCTGAGAGGCTGCGCGGGAACACGCTGAGAGCGAGAGCGGGCTGAGAGCGGGCCCAGGCCGCGGCTGAAGCCTCAGATTTTCCTGTCGCGCTGCTGCCGCCCCACTTGTTCTTCCTGTGCTTCGCGACATGCCACCAAAAAAGAATACAGCACAGGTTGAGGAGGTCGACGATATTAAAAGATCGCTCGACATGTTGATGGAGGAGGTTTCTGCTGTTAGACAACAGCAGAAAACCATCATGAGCCTGGTGGAGGAAGTTAAAGCCTTGAGGCTAAAAATCACCGAGAAGGACAAGCGGATTAACTTGCTGGAGAACCGGGTGGCTGATCTGGAGCAATATACCAGAATGAACGACATCATAATCACCGGCTTGGAAGTGAAACCTCGTTCATATGCACGGGCAGTGGCGATGCGGAACGGAGAGGAGCCGAGCGAGGAGGACGCGGCATCGGTGGAGCAACAGGTGGCGGCGTTTCTCCGCTCAAAGGGAGTTGAGTTAGACAGGGAGAACATCGAGGCCTGTCACCCGCTCCCAAGGAGAAACGAGAAGACAAAACCGGCAATAATAGTTCGGTTTGCAAATAGAAAACACAAAAACGAACTGCTGAAACAGGGAAGACGGCTGAAGGGATCAGACGTTTACATCAATGAGCACCTGACAAAGAAAAATGCGGACGTTGCCAGAATGGCCCGTTTACTCAGAAAACAGAAGAAAATACAATCAACATGGACTTCAAACTGCAAAATATACATCAAGTTAAATGGAACACCAGAACAAGCCAAAGTTCTAGTCATCCGGGAGCTGGAGGAGCTGAGCAAATATTAATGAAACGTACAACAACAAGGTATCCTTAAACTACAGCCATGACAACTCCTGATAATAAACACACATTAGGACTAGAAAACTTTGTATATACAGAACATAAAATACAGGACATAGAACATGATATTGATCCGGATAACAATTTACTCAATGATATAGAAAACAGCTGCAGTTATTACACAGATGAGCACTACAACGCAACTTTCCAATCAAAGCATAACATATCAATCATCCACTTCAATAGCAGAAGCCTATATGCCAACTTCCACAATATTAAAGAATATTTGAAACAGTTTAAGAACCCATTCAACATCATAACAATTTCAGAGACATGGATCAGCACTGACAGAGGTGTGGACTTTGAGATGGAGGGTTGTGATCTAAATCGTATAAGCAGAGTGAAAAAGAGAGGAGGAGGTGTGGCAATATATGTGGACAAAGGACTGAAGTATAAGGTGGTGGAGAGTATGACAGCAGCTGTTGATAATCTGGTGGAATGTATCACAGTGGAAATTTGTATGGAAAAAGTAAAAAATATAATTGTGAGCTGTTTGTACAGAACTCCAGCATCAAGTTTCAATATATTTGAAAACTGGATGGAAAACATGTTTTCTAACTCAGTGCAGAAGACTGTGTTTATCTGTGGGGATTATAATATTGATCTGTTAAATCAAAAAAAGCATAAAATGACAGAAGATTTCATAAATACAATGTACAGTATGGGTTTATACCCAAAAATCACCAAACCTAGTAGAATTACTTCTCATTGTGTCACATTAATAGATAACATATTTACAAACAGTATGGAAAATAATACAGAAAGTGGGCTTTTATATAACGACATCAGTGACCATTTGCCTGTATTTATTGTCTATCACTGTAATTACTGGAAACCTAAGGATATGAATCAGCTGAAATACAAACAGATAAGAACCGAAGAAAACATAAGGATACTTAAGAGTGAATTACTTAAACAGAACTGGAGAGTAGTATATGAGGAAGAAGATATTGACAAAGCATACAGTGGATTCCTAAATATCTGTAAAACACTATACGATAAAACCTGTCCTGTAAGGAAATACAATGATGGACAAAAGCAAGCAAATGGTCTATGGATCACCAAAGGATTAAAAAATGCCTGTAAAAAAAAGAACACGCTGTATAGACAATTCATAAAAAAAAGAACTTTGGAGGCAGAAATTAAATATAAAAAATACAAGAATAAATTAACCAGCATTATGAGGACATGTAAGAAGGAATATTATAATAAATTATTAGATAGTAATAAAAATAATATGAAGGGGCTATGGAATGTACTGAATAGTATTATTAGGAATAGAGCTAAAAACAAAAACACAAGCTACCCTGATCATTATATTGAGAATGACAGATCAATAAATAATATGGAAGAAGTGGTAAATGGTTTTAATAGATTCTTTGTAAATGTGGGATCAGATTTGGCAGAAAAGATTCAAGATACAGACACACCTGGAGGGGCAGAGGCTGCTCGATGGGAGAGAAATCCTAAATCTATATTCCTTGGTGCAGTTGGCATAAAAGAGGTCATAGACATTGTAAGGAGAAGTGAAAGTAAAACCTCCACTGACTGGAATGATATTGATATGAGTTTAATAAAAAAAGTTATTGAAGAAATTGCAGAACCATTTACTCACATATGTAATATGTCTTTTCAATCTGGTAAATTTCCAAACAACATGAAAATAGCTAAAGTTATACCTTTATATAAATGTGGAGATAGACACCATTACACAAATTACAGGCCAGTTTCTTTACTCTCTCAGTTCTCCAAGATCCTCGAAAAACTGTTCACAGCAAAACTAGACAATTTCATTGAAAAATATAAACTTTTAGCTGACAGTCAATACGGATTCCGGAAAGACAGATCAACAACCCTGGCATTAATGGAACTTATCGAGAAAATCACAAATGGTATAGACAATAAAAAACATGTTATGGGAATTTTCATAGATCTAAAGAAAGCATTTGATATAATAAATCACGACATTCTATTCAAAAAATTAGAGAGGTATGGTATCAGAGGGGTTGGTTTGGACTGGGTGAGGAGCTACTTAAGTAACAGGCAACAATTTGTAAAAATTGGAGATCACACATCTGAGTATTTGCCCATAACATGTGGAGTACCGCAAGGGTCTGTCTTAGGTCCTAAACTGTTTTGTACATTAATGATTTATGTAATGTATCAAGTATAATGAAATGCATATTATTTGCTGATGATACAAACATCTTTTGCGCCGGGGACAATGCACAGCAGCTTATGGAAACAATCACAACCGAAATGAATAAATTAAAAAGGTGGTTTAACGTAAACAAATTGTCATTGAATTTGAGTAAAACAAAGATTATGTTATTTGGAAAATATAAGTCGAACCCTCAAGTTGAATTGAAAATTGACAACATAACCATAGAAAGAGTTTATGAAATAAAATTTCTGGGTGTGATTGTTGATCATAAAGTCTGCTGGAAACCGCATATTAATCATGTTAAAGCAAAAATAGCAAAGATTACTGCAATTTTGGGGAAATCAAGACACATTCTGGACTATAAATCACTACATACTCTGTATAATGCACTCATACTTCCATATTTGAGCTACTGTGTGGAGATATGGGGTAATACCTACAAATCTAACCTGCAGCCGTTATGCACATTACAAAAAAGAGCAATAAGAATCGTCAATAATACGGGATATCTTGAGCATACAAACGCATTATTCGTAAAAGCACACACTCTGAAATTCACGGATCTGGTTAAACACAAGACTGCACAAATTATGTATAAAGCAAGACATAACCTTCTTCCGGGTGAGGTACAAAATACGTTTATGGAAAGGCAGGGTGGGTATAACCTGAGAGGGGAAATGAATTTTAAGAGAGTAAATGTTAGAACAACTCTGAAAAGTATGTGCATAACAGTCTGTGGGGTGAAATTGTGGAATGGTCTGGAAAATGAGCTCAAAAATAGCACCAACATAAAACTGTTTAAAAAATTATATAAAAACATGTTAATAAAAATATATGAGAATGAGGACAGGCAGACTATATAGGTGATGATGAAATTGAGAGTAAGTCTGTGACTGGTCATCTTGTATTTAGTGTATAGTTATAGGTATGTGTATATGTATGTACTGTATATATGTATTGTATGTGTGTATATATGCATAACATAAGTAGGGGAGAGCGGGGTAAGATGAGCCAGGGGGTAAGATGAGCCACCCCCTGTTTCTAAGAAACAGTACACAAATGTGACCATGTGACCACATTCAAAGGGGGCCGGGACCATTTACTTACACTTGTGGAGAGGAGCACCACATGTCAAACTAGGTGAGGGAGATATTTATAAAAATGTGTTTTTGTGCTTTCTAAGTCAATTCCATGTTTGTCCACAGTGAAGATGATTTAGAGAAGACAAAAGTAGAATAATATTTAGACACATTAGGGTTAAGTTAGTGGCTTTCTAAGCTATGAAATGAATGCTAATAAAAATAATTTTGATTAGCCTAATCCCCTTTATTAGCATTTTTCTACAAAATGGTGGCCACGGGGTAAGACGAGCCATTAGATGTGGGGCAAGTTGAGCCACTGGCTCAACTTACCCCATTGGTGGCTGAGCTTACCCAATATGGATGACACTTAAGTTTTCACATTTACTGGTCATATATGACACATTTTATATATATATATATATATATATATATATATATATATATATATATATATATATATATATATATATATGACATCAGATGAGGAAGACCAGTTGTTAGATGTGGGGGATTACGTTGTGGCAAAATTCACAGGGAAGAAGAAAGTGCATTTCTTCATTGGCCAGATAATCAAATTGGATGTCTTCGAAATAGAGGCAAGATTTCTCAAAAGAAGCCGGTCATGCCATGGCTCTGCAAGAAAGCCAACCTTTGTCTTCAAAGAGAAAGATGAGGCTGCCCTGTCAAGACAGGATATTGTGAAAAAATTGCCCCGCCCCTTTACTGTTGGGGGGACAGCACGGAGGGAGAGGCAAATGGTGTTCCCTTGCAATTTGAACGCTTGGAACATTGAATAATGATGAAATTATTATGGATGGAATGATTGCTGCATGTTTTAACCTACTGAAAGAAATAAGATTTTTTGGCACTGTTCTACTGTTTTAGTAATTTCTATAATATAGTACATCTCTCATTCCCTCTCTAACCATCCCTCTTTCTATCTATCTACGCATATCTCTCTCTCTATCCATCTATCTATCCCTCCCTATCCCATCTCGTTCTATCACCTCTCTCTTCATCTCCCCTTCTCTATGCAACAGCCCTATCCCCCACTTGATTGACTTGACTTGATTCACTGATTGCATTTCTAATAATAAAAGTTGTTTACTTTGTTAACCTAACATGTTTTGTGTTGGCTCAATTTACCCCACACAGTGGCTCATCTTACCCCGTGCATGGGGTAAGTTGAGCCACTTGACATTTTTTTTTCAAGAGGTAATATCACTCTAACCATAAGAGCTTATCAATTATTTTTTGCTCAGATAGTAACAGTACACTTTGAAATTTGGTATGGTGTGTAGACTGGAAGCAAAAATGGCTTTAACATGTAGTTATGATGAAAAATGTAAAAAGTGGCTCATCTTACCCCGCTCTCCCCTATCTGTATATATGATTTGATTTGGTCGATATTATACCATGTCGGTATGTTTTGATATGTTGGTATGTTTTCTTTTTTGTTTATTGCTTTTGTTTTCTTTTGTATATATAGTTTATTATGGTGGAAAGTGACATTTGATTAGCGGTGGTATAGAGGGTTAGGATTGGATAAGTTATTACTTCTTCCTAATCCTTTCTGAACATTATGTTATTGCCTTGTGGCTACGCTATTCTGTTTGTTTATGATGATGTTTTGATTATTGTATTTTTTATTTAAATTTTATTTTTATATCTTTCTTCTTTATTGTTCAGAATAAAGTAATCAATCAATCAATCAATCAATCAATCAATCAATCAATCAATCAATTTCAATGCCCTGTCAGCCAAGCTGGGATCGTCCTTTCTTACATGTAGCCAGTAGTTAGACAGGGGAAGAGCCTCAAAGTCCATTTTTAAATCCCGACTTTGTCATCTCAATCAGCTCCTCCTGTGACTTTCAGTCCAGACTAGAACCGACACCGGGGGCAAAGGGGTTCCTAACCCAGTTTAAATGTGTGTTTTCGAGGTCAGGGAAATAGTCTTTGAAATATCCTTGGAGGTGCTCCAGGTGGGACTGGATCAATGGAGAGACGGAGCCCAAATCATCACATGACAGCAGCTCCTGGTGAAGTAGTGGGAACATTTCTGTAACTCCCTCCTGGAGCTTGTTTGACCACAGCATGGTCTTTTTGGAAAAAGCACGCACTTTGTCTTGCACCTGGAGTATGTACGTGTCACGTCCTTGCATGCTTTGATTCAGTACATTTAGATGCTGGAAAACGTCTGACATGTATGCAAGTTTGCGGATCCAGGTTGCATCGGTGAACCGATCTGCCAGCTGATGCTTTTCAGATGAGAGGAGCTCTGCAACCTCCCTCCGCAGCTCAGACACGGTTCAAAACTGCGCCCCGTGACAGCCAGCACACGTTCGAGTGAAGCAGCAGCCCCTCAAAACGAGCGCCTATCTCATTACAAAGCAGAGTAAACAGTCTGTGTTTCATGGGACGGGCTTTAATAAAATTCACTACTTGTATAACCTCCTGTAGTACCTGATTCAACTCGTTATCCATCCTTTTTGTGACCAGTGCCTCGCAGGGCTGTTGATTTGTTCCTTCGGTCTCTTCTTCAAAAACCTGTCCATTTTGCGCTAGCAATACGCTAGCTTGAGGAGCAAAGCAGCTTGATAAATGGCGCAAACCGCAACATCACAGGCAATCGGAGAGATGAGCATGGCAAACAACATTTCGATATGATGTATTATTATTATTAATAATTATATTTTATAATAATGATTAAAAAACTAATTACAATATATTTAATAATAATTATTTTAAAAATATATTTTTTTCGCAATTTTTTGTTATCGTCCCTCCAACTTTCTGAGGCCCCCCTAGTGCCCCCTGGCGGCCCCCACTTTGAAAACCACTGAACTAGACTGAGAGATACACGGGATTTATACTGTTTTAATCAATCACAAAATGATTGTGATAAAATTCTCATATTTTGAGATTTTTTACGCTGTAGGCCATAATGATCAACATTAAAATAGAAAAATGCCTGAAACATTTTAGTTTATGTGTAATGAGTCGAAAATATATTAAATTTTCAGTTTCTTAAATAACTGATGAAAAATATTGAATTTTTTCACAATATTCAAATTGTTTGAGATGCACTAGTATCGCTGCTTCTAAATGAAGATCCAGAACTTCAGAAATATTCATGTGATGCAATATGGCTCATTCACTTGCTGTTTGAAATCTGGCAGTTTGGTGTAAACAGAATCCATCCAGAGCTCTAACCCGGGTTCTCAGAGTTCTGTGTGATCTGAGCTCACAGACAAGAAGTTAGTGATTTACAACACGGACTCCCGTGAACTCTTGGTTTATATTCTCATTCTCATTATCTCTAGCCGCTTTATCCTTCTACAGGGTCGCAGGCGAGCTGGATCCTATCCCAGCTGACTACGGGTGAAAGGCGGGGTACACCCTGGACAAGTCGCCAGGTCATCACAGGGCTGACACATAGACACAGACAACCATTCACACTCACATTCACACCTACGCTCAATTTAGAGTCACCAGTTAACCTAACCTGCATGTCTTTGGACTGTGGGGGAAACCGGAGCACCCGGAGGAAACCCACGCGGACACGGGGAGAACATGCAAACTCCACACAGAAAGGCCCTCGCCGGCCACGGGGCTCGAACCCGGACCTTCTTGCTGTGAGGCGACAGCGCTAACCACTACACCACCGTGCTGCCTGGTTTATATTCAGTAGCAAAAATTAATATTAGTTTCTCTGTTCAAGGAAAGAAGTTTTGTTTCTATAGAAAGGAAACTGAATGTGTGTAAGTAAATTGTGGACCCTGCAGGTCTGGGTGTGGTGTTTAGGGATCGAATGTAGGTTCAGGAGGTCAGTTCTTTTGTTATATAAACCATTATGCAAATAACATGACAGTCATAAGAACTCTGACAAAGCAGCAGAGCGAAAACCAGCACCCAGACGACACAACACCGACTTCAGGAGCAGGTCAGAGAACCACTTTTACTGCATTTTTCTGTAAATGGAAAGAAAGAAAGATTGTTTCATGTTTTATAAGATTTAAGTAATAATGAAACAGGTCTTCATGTTCACAGCCTCTTCGTTAACCACACAAAGCTAAACGCTCAGAGAGAGAGAGAGAGAGAGAGATATTGAGATTAAAGTAGGTGTTAAAGATGTCGTGGCACCTTGAGGGAAAAAATGGGGATTTTTTTTTTCAAGCTTGTTGAATCTGAATCTCAAAAGAACCAGAGAATATTTATACAGATCATTTAAACATTTATATAAGAACAGATAAAACAGCAGAGCTGCAGGACATTTTTTATCTCAATGTGTGACATCAGTTTTCCTGCCACACCCATGAATTTTTTCTCCTTTTCTTTTTGCACTTTCATGTTAGTTTGCTTTAGATTAAACAACAATTCACTGGAGACCATAAAGCTTTCCTGACCTGCAGGATGCACTGGATATGTGACCTTCTTCTGTTAAACACACTGAATAAGCGACTAACTGCCTCCTTTTGCACTTTAGATGAGCGAACTCGTTTTCCTCGAGACTGATCAGATCAGTGGTGGGTTTCCCAAAAGCCTCTTAATGCTAAGAGCATCTTAACTAGGAGAGAGAGAGAGTGTATTTAATGTTCTGGATCATCTGCAAAACAAGTTTGTTTGTGTTGTTCATTATGTATCGTAAAGTTCCAGTTTAACTTCTCACTGTTACGCAGCACTGACACTGGAGACTCCTTCCAGAAATGATAAACACACACATTTCTCCTTCTGGAAAACTTCACCAAACAATAACTTCACACCTTTATTAATCTGTTTATGTGGATCGTCCACTGTACAAGTCCCTGTAAATTATCTGTTACTATAGAAACGATAATATAGTAACTTAATTTAGTTAAAAAAAATGTAATAACAACCCCAATTCCAAAAAAGTTTGGATGCTGTATAAACTGTAAATATAAACAGAATGTGATAATTTGTAAATCACGGAAACCCGATATTTCATTGAAAATAGTACAAAGACAACATATCAAATGTTGAAACTGAGAAATTTTATTGTTTTTTGAAAAATATCTGCTCATTTTGAATTTGATGTCAGCAACACATTTCAGAAAAGTTGGGACGGGGCGTGTTTACCACTGTGTTGCATCACCTCCACTTTTAACAACACTCTGTAAATGTTTGGGAACTGAGGAGACCAGTTGCTGTAGTTTTGAAAGAGAAATGTTGTCCCATTCTCTCCTGGTATACAATTTCAGTTGCTCAACAGTTCGGGTCTCCTTTGTCGTATTTTGCGCTTCATAATGCACCAAATGTTTTTGACGGTAGACAGGTCTGGACTGCAGCAGGCCAGTTTAGCACCCAGACTCTTTTACTACAGAGCCATGCAGCTTTAATATGTGCAGAAAGCGGTTTGGCGTTGTCTTGGTGAAAGAAGGAAGGCCTTCCCTGAAAAAGATTTTGTCTGGATGGCAGCATGTTGCTCTGAAACGTGTTTATATCATTCAGCATTAATGATGCCTTCCTAGATGTACAAGCTACCCATGTCATGTGCACTAATGCCCCCTCATACCATCACAGATGCTGGATTTTGAGCTGTGCACTGATAACAAGCCGGATGGTCCCTCTCCTCTTTAAACTGGTTAATGTGGGGTCCATGATTTCTAAAAAGAATTTCTACTTTTGATTCGTCAGACCTCGGGACAGTTTTCCACTTTGCCTCAGTCCATCGTAAAAGAGCTCAGACCCAGAGAAGGGGGCGGGGTTTCTGGATATTGTTTATATCTGGTTTTAACTTGCGTTTGTGGATGCAGACTGATAGAGTCCCATGTTAATATTTTTTTTCCTAACTGACACTTCAATGCAGTCTCTATGGGTTCCGGGGGGCTTGGCCTAATGTGCTTTTGTCACTGCGAAGCGCGGCAAAGTTACATTCGATCCTCTCAGTTTCTGAGGTGAGATGGATGTGGAAAGCAATTCAGTGCGGTCCTTAAACGAAGTTCCATTTAGTGAGTGATCAAATCGAGCTAAATTGGCAACAAAACAAGCTGGACCCCCTCGACCAAATCTAAACATAAAACAAATTTCGACAAAGGGGGGGAAATCATATACTTGAGGTTTTACTTCAACATGGTCCCAGCGCAAATCCTGGCGAGCTGGCTGCAAGGACGCCTCAGCGGTTTTCTGCTCCCCCTGCTTACTTTCCCACCCTGGAGGGGCTCCACGGACAACACTGCTTGGACGGTCACTGGAGTTTCGGGCATGCATCATTTGTCGGAGAAAATAAAAAAACATGAGTCATCAAACATTCACATGGGCAGCTGCCTGAAATTTTCGGCTTTTGGGAGAGTGAACATCGCTACACAACCGGATGAGGGCTACAGGCTAGCAGTTCACCGCCACAACGATGAGGTGAGCAAGAACAGGCACATATTAAACCGGCTCACCCAACGCGTGAAATTTTGTGGAGTGTTCGAGTTAGCTCTACGAGGCAAAGACAATGTAATAGCCTACCACTCTTCAATCCCCCCCCCCACTCTCTCACACACACACGTCACAGAATCCGTTCACTTTTGATGTTTTCAATGTGCATTTTTATATTTGCCACACTTTGCTCTGAGAGTTAGCACTTTGGTAATATCCTTGGTAAATACCAGTAATTGCAAGATCTAAAGATCCACTCATCTATTTATTCAACTGCTATTGTTATGTTAGCCAACTATTTACACTGTTTTGTTACAGTAAGTGCACTTTCCTGTTTGTCCTTAAGTTGCACAGTCTGTCTTGCTGGTCATGGAGTTTGAAGTACAAAATCTATTTCCAGAACATTCTGTAGAACAGTACTTTCAAGATTGGCAAATAAATATGTATTATTTTTTAAAAATATGGTTTCCTTTCTTATTTAGTTGTTGGACATATCATTTATAAAGATATCATTCACATCATACAATACTGAAATAATGTGAATAGTGAATAGGGCGTAATTGGAATTGGTCATTGTGGAGCCAAACTATTCTTCGATTGTGAATGTTGTTTGCAACTTTACACCACAGCCTATAGATAGTTTTCACATGACGTCACAGAGTCGGGGATTCCCTAGTGGTGGCCATCTTGCGGGTCAAGCTTACCGTACGGGTCATTGAGCACACATTGTAACGCGCGAGTACAAAGTCTTCAAAAGGACCCAAGCAGGCTATTTAAAGCTAGCAATGGTGCACACCACGGGCGATTGCTCTAAGACAGCGAGGGAGGCTCAGCCTCCTCTAAAAATGATGAACATCGTGTAGGATGAATTGCGCTAGGCTTATGTTATAGCCGACCTTATAACATTGCTATTTCAGATCCAGAATCATAGAAATATATGTGCTCAACCCAACTACAGTGCGAAATCATTCCGTTATAACTTTCCCCAGTTCGCCTAATGTGTGCGTGAGTTTTTCCCCCTCGTGACAGCGCGATGCAGCCCAGCCTCAGTGGATTGGGAGCTCTGCGCTTGTCAATCTCAAAATGCAAGACGATTATTGGACAAATACTGCGAAAATGCCCGCCCACGGAGTCTCACGGACTCCCAGCCTCAATGGACTTCAACGGCATTTGGGAGCTCTGCGCTTTTCAATCTCAAAATGCAAGATGGTTATTGGACAAATACTGCGAAAACACCCGCCCACAGACTCCAAGCCTCACATGGGAGGGACATGGCAGTTTCCGCGAGGAGACTGGTGATTGGTGAAAGCAGCCGGATATTTTCTTTGATTGACAGCTCATTTCAACTATAGATAGGCAGCGGTACAGTGTTGCCAGATTGGGCGGTTTTAAGTGCCTTTTGGCGGGTTTTGAACATATTTTGGGCTGGATCACGTCAGCAGTATCTGGCAACATCAGTTCAGTCCCATGCGGATTCGCAAGTGCTGTGGTGTATTGTAAGAGATCAGCTTACATTTCGATTTCATTCATTACATACGGTTTTGTGGCAGCGGGGGCGTGGTCAAGCATCGGTCTGTGACAGGAGGGTGGAGCCGGGGAAGGTGAGTGGCAGATTCGCTACACCTGACTGTAATTAACCTGTGTTTTGTGTGTGTTTTCCCAGTAAACCGCTCCCTATTTTAGGAGGCTGAGAGAGAGCAGAGGGAGTGCGACCCGGGATTGGAGGCTGAGTGTGTGTCTGTGTGCTGCGATTATTAGACTGAAAAGTTTACTAATAAATACGCTGTCACTACCTCCAAACGTTGTCCTGCCGTCCTCTGTGCTCCACCCACTCATTGTCCGCGCTACAGGTTTCTACCAGCTTTTTTAGTTTGTATATATTTTCATTGTAAATAAAGTGTGAATATAGTGTTGTCAAGTTTGCTATCTTAGTTCCAGAAATTTTGTTTATTTGAGTGACTGAACTTGAACTTGAGGGGGCTAGTCAGCTAGCAAGAAAGCTGCGCACGGATGCCAAGCATTGCTGATTTAATTTTGGCGAAGCCATTTGCCAGTCTTCCTTTCGAGGAAAAAATTAAAATTAAAGAGCAGGGTAGACCAACGCCTCAAATTGACTTGGTGAAAAAGGTAGGGAATAATACTCGTTCCTTTCAGCTCTCCTGGTACGAGAAAGTGAATTGGCTAACAGCAAGTGACCCACATCAACAACAGTAAATAGGCTACTTTAGTAATATGTCATGGATGGACCAAAAATATAGAATCTATTTAAAATGTTTATGCTGAGTATATTATATTGGAATATATGTTTTTCTGGATATGAATTAAACACCGCTACAACTTGGAAAACATTTTTATACAAAAACACAGCCGAGGTCAATTTTTAAACAACATGCCACAATTTTAAAATATAAAATGCTAAAATATACCCCCCCAACACCACCATCATGTATATTGGACAGTAGGCTAATGGGCCAAAAGAACCTGTTATTTCACAGTTTGTGACACTGCCAACAATCAGCCAGATCAGAGGCAAGAGTATAGGCAAAACTGATGTGTTTTTTCTTTTAAAATCTGGAAATATCGTAACCAACCAGCCTCCCCTGTTTGAAAGACTACCAGCCACCACTGGTGCACACCTGTTGTATTCACGGCTGTCGTAATAGGTCAGATGATAACGTCAAGCGGAGCTTTTATGGAATTCCCACTGTACGGGAGCACGATGGCGAGCAAACAAAGAAACTCAGCATACAAAGGAGAAATCTATGGCTTGCAAGAATCAACCGCAAGGATTATCAGCTTTCCAAACACAGCAAAGTCTGCTCCGATCATTTTATAAGTGGTAAGTTGTTTAAATAAACAATCAGTTGTGTTTAAGTTTGTTTTTGGAAACCAGTGAATCGGAAAGCTGTGCACATTTGTGCAGCTTCGCGCAAATTTGCGCAGCTTTCCGAAGCAAAGTAATATTGCACAGTATTCATATTAAATCAACTCGATATTATACACACACATATATTTATATGCAGTGTTGAGAGCTCTAAAATTCCAATGTTTACATACCTTGGCTGTAATTAGGACACGACTGTCACTTGTTTTTATATGGTGGACTTCACGGACCCAGCCACAGACAAAATAATTGTATGACTCCAGCGACTTGTATGCTTTGAGGTAATTAAGTGTGTAGGCGCTTTTACTATTCACGAAATAGTTCACAATATCAGGGTACGATATGGATGGCAGCCCTGCATAGTCACTTGAAAATGCATCTTTGTCCACTTCGTAGGGGTCAATTCCCCCAAACAAGGCCAGTTTGGCTGCATACCGTTGTCGTGAGATGTCGTCCAATGTATCCATATACTTCCGTTTGCTTGATTTTGCTGATATCAATCTTTATTTTAGAAAACTGACTATATAGGGCGGCACGGTGGTGTAGTGGTTAGCGCTGTCGCCTCACAGCAAGAAGGTCTGGGTTCGAGGCCCGTGGCTGGTGAGTATAAACACATTGGTGTGTGTGACAAGACATGATTACGTCCACTGTGTCCTAAACACTCGTGCGCATCCTGGAGAATCAAGTCCGCCATGTGATGGTTCTTAGGGATGATCATCGGATGCTTGGCTTCGGCTGGCATGGATGCTTGACTGAGCCTCCCTCCAACACGAAGGATTCCCTCTTCAAGTTGCGGATTGAGTCTGAAGATTCGACTACTCTTCTTAATGGAGTCCTTTCTCCGAAGAGCAGATATCTCCTCTTGGAAGTTATCGTTTTGACAATGGCTAATAATAGTGATCTCTGCTTTTTGCAGGTCATCCACAGTCAGGTGAGTATGTTTGAGACCCTTTTTGTAGCTCAACATCTCTTTGTTCAGCTGTTGTTCATCCCTGCACAATCCTTTCAACTCTTTTCTCTTCCTAGACAGGTTCACCAGGGTTTGCTTGAGTTGCGTGAACCACGCCACAGCCTTCTTGAGACGTATCCATGAAGAGTAGTATTGGATTAGCTGCTGCATTGTATCAGTGCTTTCTACTGTGGTAGCGTTAACCAGTACGCCTCTCTTCACCTCAGGGTCCTCAGCCGTGAGCTCTTCCAGGTGATTGGGTTCGTCTGGCCACTCCCTTTCTGGTTTACTGAGGAAGCTGGGACCAGCAATCCAGACGTCATTCCTCATGAAGGCGTTCACCCTTTGCCCCCTCGAGGCATAATCGGCAGGATTCAACTGAGTGTTGACATAGCTCCATTGATGCACTTTTGATGCTTGCAGAATTGTGGCAATCCTGTTTGCCACAAATGTTTTAAATCTAATGTTCTCATTGGCTATGTACTTGAGTACGGCAGTACTGTCTGTCCAAAACTTGGAATCTGATAGTGGCAACTGAAGCTCTTTCTTCAGCATGACATCCACCTTCACAGCTAAGGCAGGGCCATCAGCTCCAACCGCGGGATGGTAGTTGGTTTCAGAGGGGCGACCCTTGCCTTCCCCAAGACGAATGAACAGTGTACTTGGTTGCTGCTATTCTTCTGGACTAAGTACGTGACAGTACCATAGCCTATTTCTAATTCCAGTTTCAGCGAACCTCTCCAGCATTTTGTAATCCGATGTCAAGCGAGTTTTTCTTACTGTTGTAGAGGCTCGTTCGTAGTGAGACCTTGAGAAAAGTGCTATAGCTTACGCTGACAAAGTCTCTGTCCCAAAGTAACTGTTTCCACTCTGTGTCCGTGTGCCTTGCAATAAATCCACTTGAAACGTCTTGAAAGTTGAACTTTAATCCTCGTTTAACAATTGCAAAGGTTCTAAGATACAGAGAGTCGGTGAGTCAGTTGTCAGAGAGTCAGGTAAGAAAAACTGTTCGCTTCCACGGCTTCTCGAGATCTACCCTGAGAAGCGCCAGACCGTTCTTATATAGCTGAATGAATTCTAATTCTAATTCTTGAGAAGCGTGAGACAGTTCTAATTCTTCACATATGAATTCTAATTCTTCTAACCTTGCCACATGTTATTCATCATTTTAATCATGAAATAAATTACTTATATGAAATTACACACTCAAATGAAATTATTTATACCTTTTAACATAAATTGTAATTCACGTCTATATGAATTCTACTTTGGCCGCTACACTAACTAACACTTTTCTTATTGAACCTGCACTCGGACCATCAGCGACCCGAACAGCAGCTCACTGAACCATCAGAATGCAGACGTGATCCTGAAACATTCTGGAAATATTTAGACTTTCAGGAAAATGAGGTTGTTTTTAGTCACTATAGTGAGATGATTTTTTATCATCTCTTGGTATTTTTAGATATTAAGATGTCATAATGATTGTATTACAATTATCAAAATAATCAGTAAATGAGTAACGTTTTATTGATGTTTTATAAACGTTCTCTTTAAAACGTTTCATTCACAACGTTTATGAAACGTTTATAAAACGTTATACATATTCGGAGACTTCTGGCTAAAACAGATAATATTAAAATTTCTACAATTAATTGTGTGATTATAAACACTACATGATGACGTTTTTAAAAAGTATCAAAAAACATGGGAATAATTTTATGGAAAATAAGTGGTTGTATAAACGTTTAATAAACATTGAAAAAAAACCCTTCGATCTAGCTAAATATTTTTTAGATGTAGATCTAGATAGATAGATAAATCATTAAATGTGTGGCTCTAGTCTCGTAATTATCAAGTATGGTTTGAATAATTTGGATAGACGACCATTCGTCGTTTTATATTTGCTAAAATACACACCCTTTTGGCCCTGGCATTTTGTTCGCTGGTTCGCTGCGCCTGCGCAACCTACGTCTTTGCGCAGGCGCAGGGACTGGAAGTAGCGCCATTTTGAGCGTGTTGCTGTTGTTGTTTATTTCAACTTTTAACTGATTTTGCGCATTTGCTATGATTACGTTAACTTTAATGTTTTGGTTCTTAGTAGCAAGGCTTCTTTAATAAATTTAGATAAATTTTTAATACTAGTATCTTTATCATTTTTGCTGTTCATGAGGGCTTTATATGTAAATGTGAATATTGTCTATGTAAAAAAAACTCTGCTCTCAAATCGGTTTTGTTGAACTTGCAAAGAGGAATGAAATGAACTTAAGTGCAATAACAAAAATGTGTTGTTATATTATAAGTTTAACAGGTATTAACATGTTTCTGGCGGCACGGTGGTGTAGTGGTTAGCGCTGTCGCCTCACAGCAAGAAGGTCCTGGGTTCGAGCCCCGTGGCCGGCGAGGGCCTTTCTGTGCGGAGTTTGCATGTTCTCCCCGTGTCCGCGTGGGTTTCCTCCGGGTGCTCCGGTTTCCCCCACAGTCCAAAGACATGCAGGTTAGGTTAACTGGTGACTCTAAATTGAGCGTAGGTGTGAATGTGAGTGTGAATGGTTGTGTGTCTATGTGTCAGCCCTGTGATGACCTGGCGACTTGTCCAGGGTGAACCCCGCCTTTCGCCCGTAGTCAGCTGGGATAGGCTCCAGCTTGCCTGCGACCCTGTAGAACAGGATAAAGCGGCTACAGATAATGAGATGAGATGAGAACATGTTTCTAATAACATTTCTAAAACATTAAAGAAACGTTTTACTATTGTTTTTAAATGGTTTTAAGAAACGTTTATACAATGTTTTAAAAAACGTTTCTGAAACGTTTCCAGAATGTTGTATGATGGTTTCCAGAATGTTTTTCAAACGTTTATATAACGTTTTTTCAAACGTTTATAAAACGAAAAAATTGTCCACAAATTTTCATTTTATAAACGTTATTTTGTAACGTTTCTGAAACGTTAGCCAAACGTTTATACAACGTTATATAAACGTTTTTGTGTTTGCTGGGTAATGCAGGTGATGTTTGTTGATGATTTTAATGAAATGCCTGTTGTGAAGCGCAGTTCCTTACTGTATCAGCCTTGGTTCTGGTTTATTAACACTGACGCGTCATAAACACACAGTAAACTGGGTTAGTTAGAGGAGCCTTGCTGTAAAGCGTTACTGATCTGACCCGCCCACTGTCTGTCTGTCTCTGTCTGTCTGTCTCTCCAGCCTGCACGAGCATCGCCCTTTCTCCAAAACCTTCTTCACCACCATGGTTCAGATCGAGAAACAACAAGTGAGTAGGGAAAAAACACACACACAAATAACAGCAGCAGTGTTTTGGCTCAGTAAAATATTCAGAAATATTTAAATATGAAGTTTCTGAGCATTGATGAGAGAGAGAGAGAGAGAGAGAGAGAGAGAGGTCTTTAATGAAAGCACATTGTAATATATATATATATATATATATAAAATTTGTGCTGTGTGTTTTTATATATTTTGTCATACTAAAAGATAAACCCTGTCCGGGGAAAAAGAAAACAAGGAGATTAAATAATTTGCTAAATATACAGTACTGTGCAGAAGTCTTAGCCCCCCCCCCCTTTTTTTCCCAGACAAACTTTTTATTTTTATAGATTTCTATTTTATGACTCCTACATTATCAAGTCAAAACATCACAAAAACATTTTAGAGTTCCAATCATTCGGGGTTTTTTTTTTGGGGGGGGGGGGGTTTCCTCCCCCAGCACAAAATTAAATGGTACAGGGGAAAAAAAGTTTGTGAATGTCTGAGCAGCATATTCCATAAGAGAGCACTTTTCAGATTAAAAAACATTCTTTCTTTCTTTCTTTCTTTCTTTCTTTCTTTCTTTCTTTCTTTCTTTCATTTTAAAGCCGTTTTTGGTCGACAGTGTTTCTTTCCATGTGCCAAAGATTTCTGCACAGAACTGTAGATGAAAGTTTAGTTTAATCGGCTCTGAGTTCATCAGAACAGTGTCTGATCAAAACCTCGCGTTTTTAATTATTTAAAATCATAGAAATTTTTAATAATAATAAGGTTATCTGTACCAGTATTAGAGTTAAATTAGGAATTTCATAAAGATTTAATTTTCAGGATGTACTGTCATATTAAGCCACATGTTTTTAATCTTTCACTTCTGTTTGTTTGTTTCAGGAGAAGCCGAAGATGAGTCACCTGAGAGATTACTACGAGCGAGCGCTGCGTGAGTTCGGCTCGTCCTCAGACGGTGAGTGACTCAGCTGAGGGATCAGGACTGTAGAGGAAGGGTGTGTGTGTGTGTGTGTGTGTGTGTGTGTGTGTGTGTGTGTGTGTTATTCCCACAGCTCTGACATTACAGCAGATTAATATTTATATTAATGCACATGTTCTAAACTGATACGTCATCGTTTCTATAGTAACAGCTCATTGACAGGGGGCGTGTTTATAGCAGAAGCTCCACTGATTGATAATAAACAGATTTTAAAAAATTGACGAAGTTTTGTTGACGTAAGGAGACGTTTCTGTAACGTTTCCGTAAGGAGTCTCCAGTTTCAGAGGTGGAGCTGGAACCAAGTTTTCTGACGTCTTCAGGACAGGCGAGTTTCCAGTTCTCAGTCACATGACGAGCTGCGTGTTTTGTTTGGTTTTGGTGAGGGAACGAATGTTTTATTGCTGCTTTCATGTAACGCAAGTGAGAACAGGAACTACCTTGGCTAAAACGTTTAAATGTAACAGTAAACGGATAAAAATATAACGTCTTACTTTAATAAATACAACCCCGATTCCAAAAAAGTTGGGAGAAAGTACAAATTGTAAATAAAAACGGAGTGCAATAATTTACAAATCTCAAAAACTGATATTGTATTCACAATAGAACATAGACAACATATCAAATGTCAAAAGTGAGACATTTTGAAATTTCATGCCAAATATTGGCTCATTTGAAATTTCATGACAGTTGAGGGTTATACCTGTTAAAACTGTTAATATTATAGTCAGGCTGTCTGTTGTTGCCCAAATGAGGATGGGTTCCCTTTTGAGTCTGGTTCCTCTCGAGGTTTCTTCCTCATGTCGTCTGAGGGAGTTTTTCCTTGCCACCGTCGCCACAGGCTTGCTCATTGGGGATAGATAGATTAGGGATAAAATTAGCTCATGTTTTAAGTCGTTCAAATTCTGTAAAGCTGCTTTGCGACAATGTTTATTGTTAAAAGCGCTGTACAAATAAACTTGATTTGATTTGATTTGATGACAGCAACACATCCCAAAAAAGTTGGGACGGGGAAATAAGAGGCTGGAAAAGTTAAAGATACAAAAAAGGAACAGCTGGAGGACCAAATTGCAACTCATTAGGTCAATTGGCAATAGGTCATTAACATGACTGGGTATAAAAAGAGCATCTTGGAGTGGCAGCGGCTCTCAGAAGTAAAGATGGGAAGAGGATCACCAATCCCCCTAATTCTGCGCTGACAAATAGTGGAGCAATATCAGAAAGGAGTTCGACAGTGTAAAATTGCAAAGAGTTTGAACATATCATCATCGACAGTGCATAATATCATCAAAAGATTCAGAGAATCTGGAAGAATCTCTGTGCGTAAGGGTCAAGGCCGGAAAACCATACTGGGTGCCCGTGATCTTCGGGCCCTTAGACGGCACTGCATCACATACAGGCATGCTTCTGTATTGGAAATCACAAAATGGGCTCAGGAATATTTCCAGAGAACATTATCTGTGAACACAATTCACCGTGCCATCCGCCGTTGCCAGCTAAAACTCTATGGTTCAAAGAAGAAGCCGTATCTAAACACGATCCAGAAGCGCAGACGTCTTCTCTGGGCCAAGGCTCATTTAAAATGGACTGTGGCAAAGTGGAAAACTGTTCTGTGGTCAGACGAATCAAAATTTGAAGTTCTTTATGGAAATCAGGGACGCCGTGTCATTCGGACTAAAGAGGAGAAGGACGACCCGAGTTGTTATCGGCGCTCAGTTCAGAAGCCTGCATCTCTGATGGTATGGGGTTGCATTAGTGCGTGTGGCATGGGCAGCTTACACATCTGGAAAGACACCATCAATGCTGAAAGGTATATCCAGGTTCTAGAGCAACATATGCTCCCATCCAGACAACGTCTCTTTCAGGGAAGACCTTGCATTTTCCAACAATGACAATGCCAAACCACATACTGCATCAATTACAGCATAATGGCTGCATAGAAGAAGGGTCTGGGTACTGAACTGGCCAGCCTGCAGTCCAGATCTTTCACCCATAGAAAACATTTGGCGCATCATAAAACGGAAGATACGACAAAAAAGACCTAAGACAGTTGAGCAACTAGAATCCTACATTAGACAAGAATGGGTTAACATTCCTATCCCTAAACTTGAGCAACTTGTCTCCTCAGTCCCCAGACGTTTACAGACTGTTGTAAAGAGAAAAGGGGATGTCTCACAGTGGGAAACATGGCCTTGTCCCAACTTTTTTGAGATGTGTTGTTGTCATGAAATTTAAAATCACCTAATTTTTCTCTTTAAATGATACATTTTCTCAGTTTAAACATTTGATATGTCATCTATGTTCTATTCTGAATAAAATATGGAATTTTGAAACTTCCACATCATTGCATTCCGTTTTTATTTATGATTTGTACTTTTGTCCCAACTTTTTTGGAATCGGGGTTGTACAAACATTGTTGGTGAATCTCTGTGGTGTGAGAGGAATAAAATACTCCGACACGCTGTTAGAGGAAAATAATCAGCTGGAGGATGGTGAGAGTGACTCGGCTTCATCACACCACACTGGTGTTGATTATTTTACTTTAGCAGCGTGACACGCACAGGATAATCAGATCTGATCTCGTGTGTGTGTGTGTGTGTGTGTGTGTGTGTAGATCTATGGATGGATTACATTAAAGAGGAGCTGGGTACCCATGGCAACGCTGAGAATTGTGGGAAACTCCACTGGAGGGCCATGAAGAGCCTGACTGGAGAGAGTGTGGAGCGCTTCACAACACAATACACACTGCTGCAGACTGGACACATCTAAACACACACACACACACACACACACACACACACACACACACACACACACACACACACACCATGAACCTCTATCCTGAAGTGTAGAAAAAAAAACGCCGTAGTGTTAGAGGAACAGTTCAGATGTTGTGCAGGTTTTATATATTAAATGAGTTGATTTATTTAATAAACGTGACCTTTAGTGCCCCCTCCCCCCCCCCCCCCCCCATGTCCTGATAGGCCCACGTTTCACCCGCCGCTGTAAAACTGATCCTCAGCGTTTAGTGGAAGATTTAATTGTGTTGTGTCTCTGCCCCCCCTTTTTTTTGAGATTACATCTCTGTGGTATTTTGCATTTCATTGGTGTTTCACACAGTTGCTTTGTGGATTTTGTTTCAGAAATAAACACTTTGTCGTGGTGTGTGTGTGTGTGTGTGTGTGTGTGGGTGGACTGGGGGCACTGAATCCTACTATTTCATCAGTACTCTGCCAGATTGCTGATTGTAAGATCAGTCATAGCAAGGGGTTGATGATGGATAAATGGAAAATAAACATGTAAATAAAAAAAACACATGGTAAAATAAAATGTTGTTGTGTAAAGCCGAGTAAAAAAAAAAAAAACCCTAAACTGTGATTGAGTTTAGGAGGGGAAAAGATAGGAAAATATTCCCAAGTCTGAAAAAAGTCTTGTGTTTTTCTTTCTTTAATATTAGTGTAGGCGGCATGGTGGTGTAGTGGTCATCACTGTCGCCTCACAGCAAGAAGGTCCTGGGTTCGAGCCCCGTGGCCGGCGAGGGCCTTTCTGTGTGGAGTTTGCATGTTCTCCCCGTGTCCGCGTGGGTTTCCTCCGGGTGCTCCGGTTTCCCCCACAGTCCAAAGACATGCAGGTTAGGTTAACTGGTGACTCTAAATTGAGCGTAGGTGTGAATGTGAGTGTGAATGGTTGTCTGTGTCTATGTGTCAGCCCTGTGATGACCTGGCGACTTGTCCAGGGTGAACCCCGCCTTTCACCCGTAGTCAGCTGGGATAGGCTCCAGCTCGCCTGCGACCCTGTAGAAGGATAAAGCGGCTTGAGATGATGAGATGAGATGAGATATTAGTGTAATTGGTGGTAAAGTAAATTATTGTGGTATAAAAGGAATAAAACACCTGGCAGTGTGCAGTTTTAGGAAAATAATCCACTGTAAAATGTTAACCGTAACTCTGAGTCATCACAGATGGCTGTTGATTAATTAACTACAACACACACACACAGTGTTTATTACTGGTTTATTAAAGTAATGAAGGAGTGACTGCAGGTGAGATGCTGGTCAAACAAAAATAGAGGAGTTTAGTGAATAATGATAGGGAGATTTAAAAAAACCCTTAAAACCCTTTTTACAATTTATTTCCATAGTTTGGTTTAACAAATCAAAACAGTAATGCCAAATTTATTTATTTATTTTTTTTACAATTTCTTTTACAATGAATGAGAGGAAACGGAAAAAAGGAAGTTAGTGATTTATTTGTACGAGATGACACTGCTGGTGTTTGTTAGACCATCCTTGTCAAATGTAAATACAGCAGTGTGCATACGATCACCAGCATTGTGCTCAGCAGGGAAATAACACACCGCTGGCTGAAGATGATGTTCTCCTGAAGCTGCATGAGTTTCTCCATAGCCTGAATGTGGCCCTGCAGAGTGGATATTTTGATATTATTAGCATTTATTTGGTCCCTCATAGTGTTAATGTGGCTGTTCAGACTGTCGATGTGCTCCTCTGCTTCACGTTTCTGGCTGTAGTCATAGATGGTTGACACAGACTTCCAAATAGACCACATGGTGTCCCAGACGGCCTTCATGATGGGAGAAACCAGCGAGAGTGAGGATGTCCAATATACCAGGCAGACGATCACTGACCTTAAACACACACACACACACACCAAGACATTCAGATACAGAAACCTCATTTTTACAACCCCAATTCCAAAAATGTTGGGACACTGTGTAAAACATAAATAAAAAGAGAATGTGATAATTTGCAAATGATGGAAAACCAATATTTTAATGAAAATTGTACAAAGACCACATATCAACTGTTGAAACTGGGAAATTTTATTGTTCTTTTTTTGAAAAATATCTGCTCATTTTGAATTTGATGTCAGCAACATGTTTCAGAAAAGTTGGGACAGGGGCAACAAAAGACTGAAAAAGTTGTCTCATCTCATTATCTGTAGCTGCTTTATCCTGTTCTACAGGGTCACAGGCAAGCTGGATCCTATCCCAGCTGACTACGGGCGAAAGGCGGGGTTCACCCTGGACAAGTCGCCAGGTCATCACAGGGCTGACACATAGACACAGACAACCATTCACACTCACATTCACACCTACGCTCAATTTAGAGTCACCAGTTAACCTAACCTGCATGTCTTTGGACTGTGGGGGAAACCGGAGCACCCGGAGGAAACCCACGCAGATACGGGGAGAACATGCAAACTCCACACAGAAAGGCCCTCGCTGGCCACGGGGCTCGAACCCAGGACCTTCTTGCTGTGAGGCGACAGCGCTAACCACTACACCACCGTGCCGCCCTATATAGTCAGTTTTCTAAAATAAAGATTGATGTCGGCAAAATCAAGCAAACGGAAGTATATGGATACATTGGACGACATCTCATGACAACGGTATGCAGCCAAACTGGCCTTGATTGGGGGAATTGACCCCTACGAAGTGGACAAAGATGCATTTTCAAGTGACTATGCAGGGCTGCCATCCATATCGTACCCTGATATTGTGAACTATTTCGTGAATAGTAAAAGCGCCTACACACTTGATGACCTCAAAGCATACAAGTCGCTGGAGTCATACAGTTATTTTGTCTGTGGCTGGGTCCGTGAAGTCCACCATATAAAAACAAGTGACAGTCGTGTCCTAATTACAGCCAAGGTATGTAAACATTGGAATTTTAGAGCTCTCAACACTGCATATAAATATATGTGTGTGTATAATATCGAGTTGATTTAATATGAATACTGTGCAATATTACTTTGCATCGGAAACGTGCGCAAATTTGCGCGAAGCTGCACAAATGTGCGCAGCTTTCTGATTCACTGGTTTCCAAAAACAAACTTAAACACAATTGATTGTTTATTTAAACAACTTACCACTTATAAAATGATCGGAGCAGACTTTGCTATGTTTGGAAAGCTGATAATCCTTGCGGTTGATTCTTGCAAGCCATAGATTTCTCCTTTGTATGCTGAGTTTCTTTGTTTTCTCGCCTTCGTGCTCCCGTACAGTGGGAATTCCATAAAAGCTCCGCTTGACGTTATCATCTGACCTATTACGACAGCCGTGAATGCAACAGGCGTGCACCATTGCTAGCTTTAAATAGCCTGCTTGGGTTCTTTTGAAGACTTTGTACTCGCGCGTTACAATGTGTGCTCAATGACCCGTACGGTAAGCTTGACCTGCAAGATGGCCACCACTAGGGAATCCCCGACTCTGTGACGTCATGTGAAAACTATCTATAGGCTGTGGTGTAAAGTTGCAAACAACATTCACAATCGAAGAATAGTTTGGCTCCACAATGACCAATTCCAATTATGCCCTATTCACTATTCACATTATTTCAGTATTGTATGATGTGAATGATATCTTTATAAATGATATGTCCAACAACTAAATAAGAAAGGAAACCATATTTTTAAAAAAATAATACATATTTATTTGCCAATCTTGAAAGTACTGTTCTACAGAATGTTCTGTAAATAGATTTTGTACTTCAAACTCCATGACCAGCAAGACAGACTGTGCAACTTAAGGACAAACAGGAAAGTGCGCTTACTGTAACAAAACAGTGTAAATAGTTGGCTAACAACAATAGCAGTTGAATAAATAGATGAGTGGATCTTTAGATCTTGCAATTACTGGTATTTACCAAGGATATTACCAAAGTGCTAACTCTCAGAGCAAAGTGTGGCAAATATAAAAATGCACATTGAAAACATTAAAAGTGAACGGATTCTGTGACGTGTGTGAGAGAGTGGGGGGGGGATTGAAGAGTGGTAGGCTATTACATTGTCTTTGCCTCGTAGAGCTAACTCAAACACTCCACAAAATTTCACGCGTTGGGTGAGCCGGTTTAATATGTGCCTGTTCTTGCTCACCTCATCGTTGTGGCGGCGAACTGCTAGCCTGTAGCCCTCATCCGGTTGTGTAGCGATGTTCACTCTCCCAAAAGCCGAAAATTTCAGGCAGCTGCCCATGTGAATGTTTGATGACTCATGTTTTTTTATTTTCTCCGACAAATGATGCATGCCCGAAACTCCAGTGACCGTCCAAGCAGTGTTGTCCGTGGAGCCCCTCCAGGGTGGGAAAGTAAGCAGGGGGAGCAGAAAACCGCTGAGGCGTCCTTGCAGCCAGCTCGCCAGGATTTGCGCTGGGACCATGTTGAAGTAAAACCTCGAGTATATGATTTCCCCCCCTTTGTCGAAATTTGTTTTATGTTTAGATTTGGTCGAGGGGGTCCAGCTTGTTTTGTTGCCAATTTAGCTCGATTTGATCGCTGACTAAATGGAACTTCGTTTAAGGACCGCACTGAATTGCTTTCCACATCCATCTCACCTCAGAAACTGAGAGGATCGAACGCAACTTTGCCGCGCTTCGCAGTGACAAAAGCACGTTAGGCCAAGCCCCCCGGAACCCATAAAGATTGCATTGAAGTGTCAGTTAGGAAAAAAAAATATTAACATGGGACTCTATCAGTCTGCATCCACAAACGCAAGTTAAAACCAGATATAAACAATATCCAGAAACTCCGCCCCCTTCTCTGGGTCCGAGCTCTTTTACGATGGACTGAGGCAAAGTGGAAAACTGTCCCGAGGTCTGACGAATCAAAAGTAGAAATTCTTTTTAGAAATCATGGACCCCACATTAACCAGTTTAAAGAGGAGAGGGACCATCCGGCTTGTTATCAGTGCACAGCTCAAAATCCAGCATCTGTGATGGTATGAGGGGGCATTAGTGCACATGACATGGGTAGCTTGTACATCTAGGAAGGCATCATTAATGCTGAATGATATAAACACGTTTCAGAGCAACATGCTGCCATCCAGACAAAATCTTTTTCAGGGAAGGCCTTCCTTCTCTCAGCAAGACAACACCAAACCGCTTTCTGCACATATTAAAGCTGCATGGCTCTGTAGTAAAAGAGTCTGGGTGCTAAACTGGCCTGCTGCAGTCCAGACCTGTCTACCATCAAAAACATTTGGTGCATTATGAAGCGCAAAATACGACAAAGGAGACCCGAACTGTTGAGCAACTGAAATTGTATACCAGGCGAGAATGGGACAACATTTCTCTTTCAAAACTACAGCAACTGGTCTCCTCAGTTCCCAAACGTTTACAGAGTGTTGTTAAAAGTAGAGGTGATACAACACAGTGGTAAACACGCCCCGTTCCAACTTTTCTGAAATGTGTTGCTGACATCAAATTCAAAATGAGCAGATATTTTTCAAAAAACAATAAAATTTCTCAGTTTCAACATTTGATATGTTGTCTTTGTACTATTTTCAATGAAATATCGGGTTTCCGTGATTTGCAAATTATCACATTCTGTTTATATTTACAGTTTACACAGCATCCAAACTTTTTTGGAATTGGGGTTGTTATTACATTTTTTTAAACTAAATTAAGTTACTATATTATCGTTTCTATAGTAACAGATCATTTACATGGACTTGTACAGTGGACGATCCACATAAACAGATTAATAAAGGTGTGAAGTTATTGTTTGGTGAAGTTTTCCAGAAGGAGAAATGTGTGTGTTTATCATTTCTGGAAGGAGTCTCCAGTGTCAGTGCTGCGTAACAGTGAGAAGTTAAACTGGAACTTTACGATACATAATGAACAACACAAACAAACTTGTTTTGCAGATGATCCAGAACATTAAATACACTCTCTCTCTCCCCTAGTTAAGATGCTCTTAGCATTAAGAGGCTTTTGGGAAACCCACCACTGATCTGATCAGTCTCGAGGAAAACGAGTTCGCTCATCTAAAGTGCAAAAGGAGGCAGTTAGTCGCTTATTCAGTGTGTTTAACAGAAGAAGGTCACATATCCAGTGCATCCTGCAGGTCAGGAAAGCTTTATGGTCTCCAGTGAATTGTTGTTTAATCTAAAGCAAACTAACATGAAAGTGCAAAAAGAAAAGGAGAAAAAAATTCATGGGTATGGCAGGAAAACTGATGTCACATTGAGATAAAAAATGTCCTGCAGCTCTGCTGTTTTATCTGTTCTTATATAAATGTTTAAATGATCTGTATAAATATTCTCTGGTTCTTTTGAGATTCAGATTCAACAAGCTTGAAAAAAAAAATCCCCATTTTTTCCCTCAAGGTGCCACGACATCTTTAACACCTACTTTAATCTCAATCTCTCTCTCTCTCTCTCTCTCTGAGCGTTTAGCTTTGTGTGGTTAACGAAGAGGCTGTGAACATGAAGACCTGTTTCATTATTACTTAAATCTTATAAAACATGAAACAATCTTTCTTTCTTTCCATTTACAGAAAAATGCAGTAAAAGTGGTTCTCTGACCTGCTCCTGAAGTCGGTGTTGTGTCGTCTGGGTGCTGGTTTTCGCTCTGCTGCTTTGTCAGAGTTGTTATGAGTGTCGTGTTATTTGCATAATGGTTTATATAACAAAAGAACTGACCTCCTGAACCTACATTCGATCCCTAAACACCACACCCAGACCTGCAGGGTCCACAATTTACTTACACACATTCAGTTTCCTTTCTATAGAAACAAAACTTCTTTCCTTGAACAGAGAAACTAATATAAATTTTTGCTACTGAATATAAACCAAGAGTTCACGGGAGTCCGTGTTGTAAATCACTAAATTCTTGTCTGTGAGCTCAGATCACACAGAGAACTCTGAGAACCCGGGTTAGAGCTATGGATGGATTCTGCTTTACACTAAACTGCCAGATTTCAAACAGCAAGTGTTGATGAGCCATATTGCATCACATGAATATTTCTGAAGTTCTGGATCTTCATTTAGAAGCAGCGATACTAGTGCATCTCAAACAATTCGAATATTGCGAAAAAGTTCAATATTTTTCATCAGTTATTTAAGAAACTGAAAATTTAATATATTCTCGACTCATTACACGTAAACTAAAATGTTTCAGGCATTTTTCTATTTTAATGTTGATCATTATGGCCTACAGCGTAAAAAATCTCAAAATATGAGAATTTTATCACAATCATTTTGTGATTGATTAAAACAGTATAAATCCCGTGTATCTCTCAGTCTAGTTCAGTGGTTTTCAAAGTGGGGGCCGCCAGGGGGCACTAGGGGGGCCTCAGAAAGTTGGAGGGACGATAACAAAAAATTGCGAAAAAAATATATTTTTTAAATAATTATTATTAAATATATTGTAATTAGTTTTTTAATCATTATTATAAAATATAATTATTAATAATAATACATCATATCGAAACGTTGTTTGCCATGCTCATCTCTCTGATTGCCTGTGATGTTGCGGTTTGCGCCATTTATCAAGCTGCTTTGCTCCTCAAGCTAGCGTATTGCTAGCGCAAAATGGACAGGTTTTTGAAGAAGAGACCGAAGGAACAAACCAACAGCCCTGCGAGGCACTGGTCACAAAAAGGATGGATAACGAGTTGAATCAGGTACTACAGATTAGATTAGATTAGATTCAACTTTATTGTCATTACTCAGTATAAATACAGGGTAACGAAATGCAGGTAGCATCTAATCAGAAGTGCAAATAGCAGAAATGCAGTATAACACAAATAAATACAGTATGTGCAGATAAGCAATATGTATAGATGAATGCAGTTATGTACAGCTAGTGCAAATGAGACGGTTATAGTGAGTAGAGAATGTACAGATAAATAAATAAATAGGATGTTCAATAGTTCTGTGCAGTATATGTACGGTAGTTAAGGGAGAAGTAACTACAGGTAGGGCTATAAAAAAGGGTGGTTATAATTATAATTATCCTTAAAGCTATATACAGAAGTAGCTAACTTGCTATGCAGATGTCTAGTGAATATAAAAGGCATACAGAATAGGCATACAGAATATACACATATACATCTGTGCAGTATATGTACAAAAGTTATGGGAGAAGTATGTACAGGTGGGGCTATAAAAAAGGGGTGGTTATAATTATCCTTAAGGCTATATACTGAAGAATTAACTTGCAATACAGATGTCTAGTGAATGTACAAACAATAAAAGTTAAATAGGCATTCAGAATATACACGCACACATACATATATACACCTATACATGCACACCTAAACTCAAGTGTGGATGTAAGCATATACATATATACACACATATGCAAGACCGGCTGTGTAAATAGATCCAACAGTAGAGAATATGTACAGCTATGGAACCAGATGTGCAGTTATCAAGTGCAACAAGAGTCAATACAGGTAGAAGGAGGGTGTGGGATCACCTGCTGGCAGAGTTCAGTAGGGTGACGGCTGTGGGGAAGAAGCTGTTCCTGTATCTGCTTGTTTTGGTCTGCAGACTTCTGAATCGCCTCCTGGACGGGAGGAGCTGAAAGAGTCTGTTGGCTGGGTGGGAAGAGTCTCTGAGGATGCTACGTGCCCGGCGCACGCATCTCTTCTTGTAGACTCCCTCAATGTCCGGAAGTGGAGCACCTATAATGCGTTGGGCAGTTTTCACCACCCTCTGGAGTGCTTTGCGGTCAGCAGCAGAGCAGTTTCCATACCACACTGTAACACAGTTAGTCAGGATACTCTCTACTGCACAGCGGTAGAAGTTGCCCAGGATGACAGCAGACAGGTGGTTTCTCTTCAGTGTTCTTAGGAAGAAGAGACGCTGATGGGCCTTCTTGATGAGGTGGGAGGTGTTGGTAGACCAGGTCAGGTTCTCTGAGATGTGGGTCCCCAGGAATTTGAAGCTGGAGACACGTTCCACCTCCATGCCATTGATGTGGAGGGGGGTGTGGGTGCCTCCCTTCTCCTTCCTAAAGTCCACGATGATTTCTTTTGTTTTGCTGGTGTTAAGGAGCAGGTTGTTATCCGCACACCAAGCAGCAAGGTGTTTAACCTCTGACCTGTACGCCGACTCGTCGTTGTTGCTGATTAGTCCAATCACTGTGGTGTCGTCTGCAAACTTTATGATGGAGTTGGATCCATACATAGGTCTGCAGTCGTGGGTGAAAAGAGAGTAGATGAAGGGGCTCAACACACATCCTTGCGGAGTTCCTGTGCTGAGTGTGAGGGTGGAAGATACAGGAGGTTATACAAGTAGTGAATTTTATTAAAGCCCGTCCCATGAAAAACAGACTGTTTACTCTCCTTTGTAATGAGATAGGCGCTCGTTTTGAGGGGCTGCTGCTTCACTCGAACGTGTGCTGGCTGTCACGGGGCGCAGTTTTGAACCGTGTCTATGAGCTGCAGAGGGAGGTTGCAGAGTTCCTCTCATCTGAAAAGCATCAGCTGGCAGATCGGTTCACCGATGCAACCTGGATCCGCAAACTTGCATACATGTCAGACGTTTTCCAGCATCTAAATGTACTGAAGCAAAGCATGCAAGGACGTGACACGTACCGTACATACTCCAGGTGCAAGACAAAGTGCGTGCTTTTTCCAAAAAGATCATGCTGTGGTCAAACAAGCTCCAGGAGGGAGTTACAGAAATGTTCCCACTACTTCACCAGGAGCTGCTGTCATGTGATGATTTGGGCTCCGTCTCTCCATTGATCCAGTCCCACCTGGAGCACCTCCAAGGAGATTTCAAAGACTATTTCCCTGACCTCGAAAACACACATTTAAACTGGGTTAGGAACCCCTTTGCCCCCGGTGTTGGTTCTAGTCTGGACTTAAAGTCACAGGAGGAGCAGATTGACATGACAAACTCAGGGGATTTAAAAATGGACTTTGAGGCTCTTCCCCTGTCTAACTACTGGCTACATGTAAGAAAGGACGATCCCAGCTTGGCTGACAGGGCATTGAAATGCCTTCTCCCTTTTGCAACAACCTACTTGTGTGAGTCTGGCTTTTCAACTTTAAAGGTACTCAAAACCAAACATGGAGCACGTCTACATGTGGACAATGACATGCGTATGGCACTGACAGAGATTAAGCCCAGGGTTGACAAACTATGTAGGAGCCACCAAGCCCATCCCTCTCACTAGTGTAAACCGTCTGTCACTCCCAGACACACACACACACAATTGAGAGTGGTTTGATTTCTTTTGTGCTGTTCTTATCAAGTTTGTTGAAAAGTTTATTGTTCAGTGCGAAAATATTTGTGTTGAAAACATGTTAGTTAATAATATTCTTATGCTAAACAAATGTAACAATTATTGAATACTGAATAAAAGTAAGAGAAAACATTCTAAAAGTTGATGTTTCTTTACATATTTTGTAGTATTGTCTGTGGATTTGCAAAGGGGGTCCCCGGCCAGAAGCTAATGCTGTTTGGGGGGCCTTGGCATGGAAAAGTTTGGGAACCCCTGGTCTAGTTCAGTACACACCACCACAATCATGAGGAAGACTGATGACTCGACAGTTATCCACAAGATGATCAGCGACCACCTCCACAAGGAGATTAAGCCACAGAAGGTCATTGCTGAAAAGGCTGGCTGGAAAAGGTGCACAAGCAACAGGGATGAGCGCAGCCTTGAGAGGATTGTCAAGAAAAGTCTCATCTCATCTCATCTCATTATCTCTAGCCCAGTGGCGGCTGGTAATCTTTCAAACAGGGGAGGCTGGTCGGTTACGATATTTCCAGATTTTAAAAGAAAAAACATCAATTTTGCCCATACTCTTGCCTCTGATCTGGCTGATTGTTGGCAGGGTCACAAACTGTGAAATAACAGGTTCTTTTGGCCCATTAGCCTACTGTCCAATATACATGATGGTGGTGTTGGGGGGGGGGGTATATTTTAACATATTATATTTTAAAATTGTGGCATGTTGTTTAAAAATTGATCATTATTGAAAGCAGCTCTTTGTCAGGAGCCTCAGCAGTAACAGCAGAGTGTTCTGGAATAGGCACAAGCACTGACCTTGGGGAGCCAAACATAGAGCTGGGTGCCACACATTTCATTCAATGACACTTTCCCTATATTTTACTTATTTTGACTGAGAAATGTTTTATTGACAATTTTGATAACCCTTCACTTTTAATCCAGGTCTCATCTCATCTCATTATCTGTAGCCGCTTTATCCTGTTCTACAGGGTCGCAGGCAAGCTGGAGCCTATCCCAGCTGACTACGGGCGAAAGGCGGGGTTCACCCTGGACAAGCTGCCAGGTCATCACAGGGCTAACACATAGACACAGACAACCATTCACACTCACATTCACACCTACGCTCAATTTAGAGTCACCAGTTAACCTAACCTGCATGTCTTTGGACTGTGGGGGAAACTGGAGCACCCGGAGGAAACCCACGCGGACACGGGGAGAACATGCAAACTCCGCACAGAAAGGCCCTCGCCGGCCACGGGGCTCGAACCCGGACCTTCTTGCTGTGAGGCGACAGCGCTAACCACTACACCACTGTGCCGTCCCTCAAGAAAAGTCAATTCAAGAAATTAGGAGAGCTTCACAAGGAGTGGACTGAGGCTGGTGTCAGTGCATCAAGAGCCACTATATGGTACACGGACGTCTTCAGGAAAGGGGCTACAACTATTGCATTCCTAATATCAAGCTCCTTCTGAACCAGAGACAACGTCAGAAGAGTCTTACCAGGGCTAAGGAGAGAAAGAACTGGACTGTTGCTCAGTGGTCCAAAGTCCTCTTTTCAGTAAATTTTGCATTTCATTTGGAAATCAAGCTCCTTAAGTCTGGAGGAAGAGTGGAGAGGCTCAGAATCCAAGGGGTTTGAAGTCCAGTGTGCAGTTTCTGCAGTCTGTGATGATTTGGAGTGCCATGCCATCTGCTGGTGTTGGTCCACTGGGTTTGATCAATCCAAAGTCAATGCAGTGTCTGCCAGGAGATTTTAGAGCACTTCATGCTTCCATCTGCTGACAAGCTTTATGGAGATGCTGATTTCCTTTTCCAGCAGGAGACAGCACCTGCCCACAGTGCCAAAACTACTACCAAATGGTTTGGTGACCCTGATATTACTGTGTTTGATTGGCCAGCCAACTCACCTGACCTGAACTCCAGAGAGAACCTATGGACTATTGTCAAGAAGAAGATGAGAAACACCCGACCCAAAAATACTGACGAGCTGAAGGCCGCCATCAAAGCAACCTGGGCTTCAGTAACACCTCAACAGTGCCACAGGCTGATCGCCTCCATGCCACGCCCCACTGATGCAGTAATTCATGGTAAAGGAGCTCCAAACAAGTACTGAGTGTATAAATGAACAGACTTTTCAGAAGTTGGACATTTCTGTATTGTAAATCCTTTTATTTTATTTTTATTGATCTTAGGAAATATTCTAATAATCTGAGAAACTGGATTTCTTATTTTCATGAGCTATAAGCCAAAATCATCAAAATTAAAACAAAAAAAGGGCTTGAAATATTTCACTTTATATGCAGTGAATATAGAATATATGAAAATTTATTTTTTTGAATTAAATGATGAAAAAAATTATTCAGGACGTTCTAATTGTTTGAGATGCACTCGTACATGATTAGGTCATAATGATGATCTCCTGATAACCTTGTGATCTGGAGGTCCTTATGATCTTCTTGAGGAACGTATTCACCGTCAGATAAAGAGGTGAAAGATGAGACTTTTTTGGATTGGTATATTTGAGAGATGTAACTGTGATTATACGTAAAATTTGTTTGTTTGGAGGTGTGGTAGTGAAGAAACAGCACCTGGAACCAGTGACGCCAACGCCACGGGGACTTCCTCGTTCCAAAGTTTTAACAGATTGAGGTGGTAAATCTGTAATGCTCCGTCCCTGTCCGTTCGCCTCACCTCATAGTCGACTTCCCTGACTCGCCGTGTGACCTCAAAGGGTCCTTGCCACTTGGCGATCAATTTGGAGCTCGACGTGGGCAACAGCACGAGCACTTTATCTCCCGGTGCAAACTCCCTAAGGCGCATGCCCCTGTCGTACAGGCAGATTTGCTGTTCTTGGGCCTGCCGCAAATTCTCCTGGGTTAGGTGTGTGAGTGTGTGGAGTTTTGCGCTCAGGTCGATAACATATTGAATTTCATTTTTGCTCATTGAAAGTCCCTCCTCCCAATTTTCCCGCAGTACATCTAGGATGCCACACGGCTTACGCCCATATAATAATTCGAACGGGGAGAACCCCATGGAAGCTTGTGGGACCTCTTGCACTGCGAATAGCAGGGGCTCGAGCCATTTATCCCAGTTACGTGCATCCTCGCTTACAAATTTTTTAATTATGGTTTTGAGGGTGCGATTAAACCGTTCGACTAAGCCGTCCATTTGTGGGTGATAAACACTGGTGCGGATTGGCTTAATTCCCAGTAACCCATACAGTTCGCGCAGTGTGCGTGACATAAACGAAGTGCCTTGATCAGTCAGAATCTCTTTGGGGATTCCAACTCGGGAGATGACGTGGAAGAGTGCTTCCACAATACTACGTGCTGAGATATTGCGAAGAGGCACTGCTTCCGGATATCGCGTTGCATAGTCCACCAGAACTAAAATAAAGTGATATCCTCGTGTTGACCGCTCTAATGGCCCAACGAGATCCATCCCAATTCTTTCGAACAGGGTCTCGATTAATGGCAGAGGGCGCAAAGGCGCTTTTGGAATGGCCACTGGATTTACTAACTGGCATTCGCGGCACGCCGTACATCACCTACGGACATCGCTGCGAATCCCTGGCCAATAGAACCGGGCCATTATTCGGGTTAGTGTCTTATCCTGCCCCAAGTGTCCAGCCATGGGATTAAAGTGAGCTGCCTGGAATACCAATTCCCGGCGGCTCTTTGGGATCAAAAGCTGAGTGATCGGATCCTTAGTCTGAGTGTCCTGCGTCACTCGGTATAATCTATCCTTCATAATGGAAAAATAGGGGAAAGACGGGGTGGCGTTTGGCTGGAGTGTTTGACCATTGATTGCTCTCACTTGGTCAAACGCATGCCGTAGAGTCTCATCTTGCGACTGCTCTAACGGGAAATCCGCGAGGGATTCCCCGAGAGAGGGGGGAGGAGCCTGCTGCTCATCGCTCTGATGTGGTGATGATGTAGACGGCTCTGTGACAGCTGCTCCCGCCAATGCCACACCATGATCTCCCCCTGCTGAACTATGGCAGGCCCCACTCTTCACTAAATGAGTCATTAATTCCCGAAATCCTGGCCAATCAGTCCCCAAAATTATCGAGTGGGTAAGGCGAGGATTAACTGCCGCCTTTACACTAAATTTCTCCCCTCGAAATAGAATGTGGACCGACACTAAATGGTAGTTGTGAACATCCCCATGCGCACACAACACCTTCACCAATTGTGCTCTCCCCAATGCCTCTTCTTGCGCCAGGCTTTGGTGGATTGAGGTCTGATTACAGCCGGAGTCCAACAAAGCCTGATATGTATCCCCTTGGATACTCACCAGTATGAGATACGCTCCGGCCTGATCGAGGGCGGTCCCTGGCACGTCGGGGATCCGGACCACTGCGCTCACCTCCATTGCCGAGCACTGATGCTGGAGGTGCCCCGGCTCCCCACAGCGCCAGCAAACCGGCCCGGGCTCTCTCTCTGCACCGGCGTTCTGGAGCTCACTCACCTGGGGGGGGGGGGGGGGGGGGGGGGGGGGGGGGGGACAGACACAGAAGTGGGAAACGGGAGGGCACCATGGGGGCAGCGGGACGGATGGGGTGGAGCCGGCTCCCGCCTCCACGGTGGGGGAACGGGGTGAGGACGAGGAACAGAAGGGGAGGGGGAGAGAGAGAGAGAGAGAAGAGGGGAGAAGAGGAGACATGCTGTCCTGCCGTCGGAACAGCCGCCAAATGGTCCTCCGCCAGCTCGATGGCCTGATCCAGTGATGCCGGGCGATGGCACTGGACCCACTCCGCGGTTCCTTTGGGAAGTCGAGTGATGCACTGTTCCAGTACCACCAGATCCAGAGGTGGAAAAAGTAGTGAAAAATTGTAATTAAGTAAAAGTATCTTTACTTTGCTTAAATTCTACTCAAGTAAAAGTACCCATCTAAAAATCTACTCGAGTAAAAGTAAAAAAGTACTCAATTTAAAATGTACTTTAAGTAAAAGTTACTTAGTTACTTTCAATTATTTGATGTAAAAAAAAGAAAGGACAAGTCATAAATCAAATTGTTTTAATGAACTATTAGTCCACATAATAACCTTTCAGGCAGTATAATGTATAAAGCTTTGTTTGGACTACCCCATAAAACATTTTCAAGTACAAGTGGCATAACTTGTAAATTCTATCATCCATTTTTTTCTTTACTGACAAATGCCTGCTATTTTTATGCATATATACAGTGTTGTGCAAGTTCACACTTTTTTTGAACTAGTTCAAGTTCAGTTCAAACATGTTAAAAGTGAACTGTTCACGTTCATAGTTCACAGTTTTAATTCTGAACTAGTTCAAAGTTCAGTTCATTTTACTTTTAGGTGGGATATGAAAATAAAGACTAAAATCATATGCTACATTCTAGCTCAAAACTACTCACATATTATAGATATTATATTCTATCACACAAAATGGAAGTTATTGTACATACTATATATGGAAAAAAGGACAAAATATTTTGATTTCTTCACTGACTCAACCACTGCTACCAAAACGTTACACGTGACTTCAAACAAATGCTTTCAGTTTCAACTAACAGTAACTTCTAATAAACAACAACTAGACTTCCTCATAAATGTGTGGGTTTCTAAAAAGATGACTGCCAATATGTATATACACTGAGGGAGTGCTATTTTAAGATCCATATCAACAGCATTGACCATATCAACCATACTGATCAGACAGAGGGCTGCATGCTCAAGGGCTTTTCATTTCTCAAAATACAAAACAGGAAAACTTCAGATAGCCTCATTCTTCAGTACACATCTGTGTATGCACACAACAATCAAATTTCTAAAATTATTTGGCATTGTACTCATCTGTGTTCTCCGTGCCGCTACTTGAACTTTCACTGGCCATGTTGCTGTGAGTGTGCGCCGGCTGTGGTGTGCGCGCTGTCTGCTGCCTGTAGCTAGGGAACGCTGGGTTACGCCTACTCTGCTCTGCTGCATCATGGGTAACGTAGTATGGAGCCAAATCATAGAGCCATCCACTATCTCCGGCTTCACACTATGTTATCCATGATGCATTGCACACACGCGGCACCTCAGGGCAGTGAGTGACAACAACATCAGACTGACAGTGAAGTAGTAGAACGTAAAATATCTTGCAAGTAGACGTGCCACTCGATTCATCAGGTTTCATGTTTCGTTCATCTTCATGTTTGTCGTTCATGTCGCATAATTTGAACGAATTCACATTCAAGTTCTTTCATTACAAAGTTGTTGCGTTCAGTTCAAAGTTCATGGAAAAACGAGCGTGTTCAGTGAACGCGTTCTTTTGAACGCGCTCATGCACAACACTGCATATATATATGTGTGTGTGTGTGTGTGTGTGTGTGTGTGTGTGTGTGTGTGTGTGTGTGTGTGTGTATATACACAGAGTCTACCTGTAATGTGCAATTTTTCTGAGCCTCTCAATAAGGCAATTTTTCTATACTTTTTCACGGTAGATAATGCAAATAGCCCTCTGTATTTAATCCTTCGTTTGTCTAATTTGTATTTCAGTTTTATTTGTTATCTGTTTGACATTTTCTTGCTACTGTAACACATGAATTTCCCCAATGTGGGATGAATAAAGTGAATCTAATCTAATCTAATCTAATCTAATCTAATCTAATCTAATCTAATCTAATCTAATCTAATCTAAAGCCATTAAAGCAGATTTACTAAATGACACATATGAAACGTAAACCAACCAAACTCAAAGTGTCCTGGGCTCTCACGATTTAAAGACAGCTAAGCGATTCCTTAGTAACACTGTGCTCTTCCTTATATAGAAAATATAATTGACAAATTAACTGCATAATGTTTACAACCTGTCGAGAGGTAATGTGCAAACTATTTTGAGACCACCCCATAAAACATTTTTAAGCAAAGTGCCAAATTCTGAATTGTATGGTCCAACTCAAACACCACAATAAAAAAAGAAAAGAAAACCAAACTCAAACAAAGTATCCAAGACAGTGAAAATGTTTTGATGGCCTATCAGTGACCTCCCAAAGCTCTAGTCTAGGCTACAGCTAACAACCCAGGAGCTAGTCTATACAGGAATTAGAATTTTTTCATAAGAGACCAATTGCAACTAAACCATGCACTCGTATTATTTCTGACTGTTGTTCTGATAAAACAAATTTGTAAACGTGAGGTGATTCATTTCATTTAGGCTACTTCACTTGAAACGTTAGTGATCAGTATGGATGCTAGGCGGCCAAAAGAATTGATAATGAAGGCACATTTTACTCAGCAGTGGAAGGTTTTAACCAAACAATAAATATAACGTTTGGGATACACAGGTAAATGCACATATCTACTTACCACCACATGCTTCCACAGACTTGATGTGGAAGTTTTGTAGACTGATAGCTCTGTACAGCGGGGCAGGCACATTTTGCATTGCATTGTTATGTTATTGCCTCGTTTGCATTTGAATGCAAAGTACTGGCTGAGATCAGGGGCGCAGATAGGATTTTTGAACTGGGGGGGACTGAGCTGTCAGCAAATGATTCCATTTTGTGTATGCATATATATATATATATATATATATATATATATATATATATATATATATATATATATACATATATACACTACCGTTCAAAAGTTTGGGGTCACTTTGAAATGTCCTTATTTTTGAAAGAAAAGCACTGTTCTTTTCAATGAAGATCACTTTAAACTAATCAGAAATCCACTCTATACATTGCTAATGTGGTAAATGACTATTCTAGCTGCAAATGTCTGGTTTTTGGTGCAATATCTCCATAGGTGTATAGAGGCCCATTTCCAGCAACTCTCACTCCAGTGTTCTAATGGTACAATGTGTTTGCTCATTGCCTCAGAAGGCTAATGGATGATTAGAAAACCCTTGTACAATCATGTTAGCACAGCTGAAAACAGTTGAGCTCTTTAGAGAAGCTATAAAACTGACCTTCCTTTGAGCAGATTGAGTTTCTGGAGCATCACATTTGTGGGGTCGATTAAATGCTCAAAATGGCCAGAAAAATGTCTCGACTATATTTTCTATTCATTTTACAACTTATGGTGGTAAATAAAAGTGACTTTTCATGGAAAACACAAAATTGTCTGGGTGACCCCAAACTTTTGAACGGTAGTGTGTATACATGTTATTTCACCTCCCTCACTGCCATCACCAGGAACTACCTGCAGGCCAGGACAATAACATTTTAACATAGCCTATGGAAATCCAAAGTTTACACATTATCATCACGCACAGAAATTGCAAAACTGCAAAACTAGTTTTAAAACCGCTAAGTTCCAACTGTTAACCATAGCGAGAGGCTGGGCTACGTGTGTGTGTGTAAAGTGTAAACCAGTGCATCCTGACTTTCTAATTATGCCTGTGTGTTGCGTGAGCGGCAGTCAGTCAACAACTCTTCGCAAAGTTTCCTTATGAAACAATATGCTCGCTGAAATTATGGCAGGGAACGCCAGATTAAACATTAAAACTGCCTTCTGAGCACTGTATCTACAGACTACCACCGAAAGAAGGAGGCTACCAGAAAAGCATCTCTACTCCGTACGATTTTACTTTCACTACGACATTACTTTGAACAGACTATCAAAGAATTGCAAGGTGATATGATAAAGTAAGGCACAGTTTACTTACAGTCGTTTTTTTTTTTTTTGAAAAACGATGCAATCGTTTTCTGCCTTTTGGCACCCTTCATCATGCTGTGTTGGGGTCCTGAACTAGGAGGCGCTGTCCCCGATATGCCTGTCAAACTTGTTGTGGGTAACCATAGCAACCAAGCTCGAGTTCGCAACCTGTGCAGTCTGCGCAATTGCAACTACGTCTGTACTGCTGTGCACCTCAATAAACCGAATGGTAATTAGTCTTTTGATTTTTCCGTGAGGTTTGCCTTATGCAAAGAAAGACAGCATAGACGTTTTTTCCTCTCTATAAGTGGGGGGGACCGAACGAGGTGAATTTAAATCTGGGTGGGATGAATCCCCCCCGTCCCCCCCTCTATCTGCGCCCGTGGCTGAGATACGGCCAAGGATTTCCCTCGCTGTCCGGCGCATCTGTTCCATGGGAATTCTCTTCTTGGCAATCCTCAACCTCCTCCATGGCCTCCTGTATCTCTTGCTCGGCTCCCTCGGCACCAGCCATCATCCAACCATACATGCAGGCTAATATGGATATTCCGTGCGCGCGCCTGCGCCAGTTTCCTTTCAGTTCAGGCCAATTGTTTTTTTTTCCCTGTATTTAATTTTTTTACTCAGTAACGGGCGGTTTTCGAATGTAGTGAAGTAAAATACTTGGTCAAAATGTACTTGAGTAAAAGTAAAATTACCCATTTCAAAAACTACTTAAAAAATTACAAATTACACAAAAAATCTACTTAATTACAGTAACGTGAGTAAATGTAATTCGTTACTTTCCACCTCTGACCAGATCGACGATTCCCTCGGCATCGCGGTTGTCAGCCCTCAGCCACCGCTGGCAGGCGTCCCGGAGCTGCTGGCCAAATGCGAACAGCCAGAAAACCTCCTCTAGGCGCAGAGCACGGAAGCGCTGTCGTCGTTGTTCCGGGGTGCGCCCCACACGCTGGAGGACGGCCCGGCGGAGGTCTGCGTAGACCAGCCGGCTGTTGGCGGGGAGCTGTAGCGCGGCCAGCTGCGCCTCACCCATTAACAGGGGGAGGAGGCACATCGTGCGCTGTTCCACCGGCCAGCCCCAGGCCTCTGCTGCCTGCTCAAAGAGTGCGAGGAAGGCCTCAGGGTCGTCGTGCGGGCCCATCTTTGTTAGGGTGAGGTGGGGAGGGCCCACAGCGGTGGAGGTGGTGGACCCCGGCGACGCGAGGAGGTGCCAGAACACCTGACGATCTTCCTGCTGCGCCAGCACCAGGGCCTCGAACCTTTGCTCCTGCTCCTTTCGTAGGGCGACCAGCGCCTGGTGCTGGCTCTGTTGGGCCGTGGCGAGGGCATGGATCAGGTCCTTAAAGGGGGAGGACTCCATGGGGCTGTTCTCCTCTGTGCTCTGGTCCCAGGTTTCGGCACCACTGTAGGAATTAGAGTGGGTGGGTGGAGCACAGAAGTACGGCAGGCCAGAACTGAGTTCCAAAAAAACCTCTTTATTTGCACTTTTCAGTGTCTACTTTACACTCTCCCAGCCACACACGCATGCACACACACAAGTCATCTGGTTGGGGAGAGAGCTCCCTCTGCTCTCTCTCTCCTTTTATAGGGCGCGGTCACTGGGGAAGACACACAAACACAGGTTAACTAACATCAGGTGTAGTGATTCTGCCACTTACCTTCCCTGACTCCGCCCTCCATTCACAGACCGATGCTTGACCACGCCCCCGCTGCCACAATGGATAACATCATGGAGAAGCTTTTGGCTTTGCAAAGGAAAATGGATCGATTCGGAGACTAGAATGGACAAACAGAGTAGTCGTGTAAAAGAATGCATCTACTCACCCCAAGACCAAACAATCCTAATCTTATCTGCTTTCGGCTCCCTCAGACAGCACTGGCCTTGGCCAAGGCCGTTGCTGGGACAACAACTCCCCCTGAAGATCACTGCAGTGAGACGCTCTTGCATTCGTAACCCAACTCTCCACAGTCGCCACTTTTTACCAGAGATGGGACCAAGTCACACATGTGCAAGTCTCAAGTCTTAACCTTCAAGTCACAAGTAAGTCACAAGTATTTTTTTCTTGGGCAAGTCAAGTAAAGTCAAGTCACAGACTATGTCAAGTCAAGTCAAGTCCTGTAATAGGTCAAGTCAAGTCACCTTAGGCGTATTGTAATTTTAGCTGCAAAATCTGATCTTAATAAAGTGAAAAGGCAACATAAGTAACTGTAAGTAAACATCACTAGCAAATGTGCCCAACCTGTTTAAAATATTTGCATTGTAAATCTTCATGTTCAGTAAAAGACATCATGGAATCAAACAAAACAGTAATAACGTAATTATTAGTCATTTACTGATGGCAAAAGTGATCTGTAGATCAAAAGCCAACTGTATTTCACGTTTTAAACATTTTTTCAACAGTGAGTTGCAACCAGTAACAGCTAAAACAAAAAGTAACTTGTATTAAACTGTTACACTTCTCTCTCAGTCACTCTCTCCCAGACGCGCACACACACTCACTCACACAGAAGCTCGCCATCTCACTCACACACACAGACACACACAGTATATCCACAAGTAACTCCCCAATTACAAAGTAAGAAATAACAGCTAAAATAAATAACAACTTACAGTACATTAAACTTTGTCACATTTCTCTGAATATCATCAGTGTTGGAAAAAAAATCCTGTATGTGGCAAGAGTAAGAATAGTTTAAGCGTGTTTAATGGTTTGATCTGGCCCAAGCAATGAGGACAAAAGATCCCCTAACCATGTAGCCTATGGAACTGAGATACATTAACAATGTTTTGGTTCTTAGTAGCAAGGCTTCTTTAATAAATTTAGATAAATTTTTAATACTAGTATCTTTATCATTTTTGCTGTTCATGAGGGCTTTATATGTAAATGTGAATATTGTCTATGTAAAAAAACTCTGCTCTCAAATCGGTTTTGTTGAACTTGCAAAGAGGAATGAAATGAACTTAAGTGCAATAACAAAAATGTGTTGTTATATTATAAGTTTAACAGGTATTAACATGTTTCTGGCGGCACGGTGGTGTAGTGGTTAGCGCTGTCGCCTCACAGCAAGAAGGTCCGGGTTCGAGCCCCGTGGCCGGCGAGGGCCTTTCTGTGCGGAGTTTGCATGTTCTCCCCATGTCCGCGTGGGTTTCCTCCGGGTGCTCCGGTTTCCCCCACAGTCCAAAGACATGCAGGTTAGGTTAACTGGTGACTCTAAGGCTACGTTTACACTAGACCGTATCTGTCTCGTTTTCTTCGCGGATGCACTGTCCGTTTACATTAACCCCCCTGAAAAAGCGGGGAAACGGGAATCCGCCAGCGTCCACGTATTCAATCTAGATCGTACCAGCTCCGGTGCTGTGTAAACATTGAGAATACGCGAATACGCTGTGCTGAGCTCTAGCTGGCGTCTCATTGGACAACGTCACTGTGACATCCACCTTCCTGATTCGCTGGCGTTGGTCATGTGACGCGACTGCTGAAAAACGGCGCAGACTTCCGCCTTGTATCACCTTTCATTAAAGAGTATAAAAGTATGAAAATACTGCAAATACTGATGCAAATACTGCCCATTGTGTAGTTATGATTGTCTTTAGGCTTGCCATCCTTCCACTTGCAAGTAATAAGTGATATGCGCTGGGATCTCACACACAGCGGCTCAGTCCCGAATCGTGGCTTGTTCACTTCACTCGCGCGCTCTGTGAGCTGCGCAGGGCCGGAGTGCACACCCTCCAGAGGGCACTCGCTGTTCAGGGCGGAGTGATTTGGAGCGCAGGATGCCTGCGGAGCCGAGCGTATCCGCGTATTGGTGTTGCTGTGTGCACGGCTAACAGTTTTAGTGTAAACGCGAATCATTTTAAGAACATTAATCTGATGATCCGCTGATTCGACGTAATGTAAACGTAGCCTAAATTGACCGTAGGTGTGAATGTGAGTGTGAATGGTTGTCTGTGTCTATGTGTCAGCCCTGTGATGACCTGGCGACTTGTCCAGGGTGTACCCCGCCTTTCGCCCGTAGTCAGCTGGGATAGGCTCCAGCTTGCCTGCGACCCTGTAGAACAGGATAAAGTGGCTAGAGATGATGAGATGAAAGTGCGCTGATGGTTACCATGGAAACCCCGTGTCTCCTGCACTGAGTTCCTCCCCCGAGTCGCACGCTCATTCGCTTTTGTGTTCTTGGTCTCAGAGCCGCGCGCACGAAACACACATAGAAGACAGAATCGACATTTAACATCATTAACAATGCACTTTTTACGGAGACATTTTAATGTTATTCTTTATTTTTTTTAATCCAGTTGAATATTTAGCGTACAAATGTATTTTCAGCTCTTAAAAATGACTGAGGTCCGGACCTTGGTGGCCTCAGAGCTGGCTGCAGCCATGGAGATAAACAAGACGCTAATAGGAAGATAAGACAGTTCAATGACAAATGGAAGTTCAGGCGAGATTGGCTAGTTCATAGCAAAACCGAAAATACCCTGTACTGCGAAGACTGTAGAAAGTCTGGCAAAGACAGGCACCAGCAATTTTAAACTCGAAACTATAAAGGACCACGAAAAGTCAAATGCACACATCGGTACTATAACATCAAAACAGGCAAAGACGGCTGGTCACTACAGGACAGCATTGCTTTCAGTCCCTGGCTGTCATGAAGTCGGCTGAGCTGGAGAGGATGGAGCTGCTGGTTAGAAACGTTCACGCGATTGGAAAGAAGTTGATCCGCCCCAGCTATCAACTTACGGCCTGCTGGAAGCCTCAGGTCACGAAGACCATTTTTCATGGACCATTCAGACTCATCTGATGATGAATGTAATGAGGACATTTAATGTCTCTCTCTACACATGTTCACACACACAATTAATAGATAATACATAATATACATAATACTTGATTATACACATAATACTTGCATATCAAAACATCAAATGTTTTTTAATGATATGTTTTGAACTGGACTTTTAATATTAGAATCAGTTCAGTTGTACTGAATGTTATTTTTCATATTATACGATATTTCATATTGTAAGGGGCTTGAATTTGAGTTCAATAAACAGAATACTCTGTTTATATTTTTGTCTGAACTGGTTGCATGTTTTCATATAGGGAGCGACCTTAACAGCACTGAATACTTGAGTGCTACTGTAGAGATACATTATACGCTGCCGTTCATAATTACATCTAGATCTTCCGAACTTTAACGTATCATGGTGAAGAAAAAACTGCGATTTCCTGGCAACAAAATTGTGGCTAGTGAAAAGGCTGAATGGCTAGTGACTCGGGAAAACCACTAGCCACAGTGGCCGGTGAGCAAAAAAGTTAATGTAAAGCCCTGGGAAGTAAAACGTACAGCGGAAGTCAAAGTGACCAACATCTGCCAACGTTGTCAAAAGCCGCGCACGCCCTCTTTCGAACGCTGACGTAATCAAGCTGGGAGTTTTGTTTGTTTTGATAGCGATCAGGAAAGTTTGATAAAAGTAGACAGTAATCGTCATTTAAACTCGTTTTTGTGCAATATTTAATTTGGAAAACAGTTTTCAAAATGGTGGCACTCAAGGCCGTAACCAGGATTTTTCAAATACCGAGGTCAAACATTGCGATACATCTTATTTGCCAAAAAAAAAAAAAAGTCCTATGGTGACTTTTCATACATTTTGGAAACGAGTCAAAATCACAAGCCCAACAAGATGAACATGTAGGTGAACATGTTTATTTTAACAATTTCAAAACTGCACGATCACAAAAGTATTTTGTGTGTGTGTGTGAGAGAGAGAGAGAGAGAGAATGAGTGAGTGAGTGATGGAGTGTGAGTGAGTGAGTGAGTGAGAGTGACAACGCAATCTAGCCGAGCCTGAATGGACTTCAATTACTTTTTAAAAAATATCTGCCCTTTTCAATAGCAAAATACTAGACGGTTATTGGACAAAACCGACTAAACCGCTCCATTGGGAGACTGAGCCTCACTGGAGATGGGAGTCAATAAGAGGGGCGGGACAAGACTTCCCAAGAGGAGGCTCATCTCCAGCTGGTGATTGGAGGAGGAGCTGTGAACGCAGCTGGGCTCTTCATGATTGACAGAAAGCAGTCAGAGGTGGTACATCATGTTGTAAATAAAATGTGAACATAAGTTTGCTACCCGTTTTCATTTCCGTTCGAAAATACAACCAATGATCAAAACAATAGTGTCTTGGGTTCACGTTAGCCTATAGTCTGGCAAGTTAGCAAAATAGCTCAAGTCTCGTCAGCACCCAATAACTTCATAAACAACAGGTCACGACTGTCCAGCCTTTTCTGATCTGAAACGCACCAAATCAAATCGAGACGAGAGAGACAGAATAAAAGAGTTTGTGCCGCCTAGAAAATGAAAATCCTATCTAGCCAAGTGGCTTCGACTGTTGTTGCTTGAAATGCTAATTAAAATTGCACTGTTAATGATCATAAGCATTCTGGACTGGCAAAATTAACTCCCCTTCTTCCCTCTTTCTTTTTCTCTCACTTGCTGACTTTCCAGAGCTGAGTTTGGTTTGTTTTAGTGTAGTAGACTTCATCTTATGTCAATTTTCAGATTCCACGACTAATTGACAAACTGCCTGGCTGCGGAGTCGGACCTTGATGAGAACACTTCTCAGCTCGTGTATCCCGCGGTGCTTAGCTGACTATCGCGAGGCTGCCGAATATGAAATGTTTCCAATGTCGGATATTTCAGCTTCGTTTAAAAATGATTATGTGAACTTTATTTTTAGACAAACAAATGAGAACAGGGGGATGCAAGCTGAATTTAGAATTTTCCACCGATCAAAGTCAGAACGATTTTCATCATATTAATTTCACATTTCTGAGTGGAAAAAAATAAAAATAAAAAAATACCATGAGAAAAAAAAAAAAAAAAATGCTGAGGACATGACCTCGGTGTCCTCAATGGTAGTTACGGCCCTGGCGGCACTGACACCTGGCTGACACGTCACGTTTCGAAGTCTCGCGCAAGTCTCGTAAAGATCGCGCGGATAAGCGACGCCTGCCGTGGACCAAACGAACTAAATTCAACACGGCTAAAAACCGAACAGGCCGATAAGTTAATATTTGTGATTTAGTTGCCAATACGAGTCACGATATAAGGTTACTAAAACCGAAAATGTAATTGAATAACACGTTAATTAAGAAATAAAGCAAGTTTAAAAATGACTTCAGTTCTCCTAATGCACGCAAATAATTTATTAATAAATGTATGCAGTCTAAAAGATACTTTCACTTTTTTTAATAATTATTTTTACTAGTGTAAGCATAGTAATCTGTGAATAAATGTAACAGTGGCACGTCAACGATAAAATTTAGTATTTGCTCGACTACGCCACCTAGGGTGGGGGAGGACAACCTAGGAAAGAAATTACCCCCCCAATTTAATAATACCAGGACACGGGTTCAGAGCACTCTTAGGCAGGAATCAAGTTCAAATTTATCAAGTTCATTTATTCTTTTCACAAAGTATAAAACGTTAAGAGCAGTGTACAATAAATACAGGTTGACTGATCAGGCCAAACCAGTTTAATAACAATGTTCAAAGATAGAAACGAGTTCACGTATGTACACCTTGAGTCAGTCATGCACCAATCAGAGGGCTACAATATTCCATACACAATACATCCAGTAGCCTAACAAATCAACATCATAAAAATACATACAAGTGTGCAACAATGCAGGTGGTTATGCAAAGCCAGCTACAAGAAAAGTCAAGATAAGAAGTATGGCACTAACCCTAGTGTGATACCCTAAGGCATGTAATTACAGAGAGAATGTGGCCAACCATATTCACACGGCACGGCACGTGCGGGAGGGGGAACTGCCCCCCAGTGTCACAGAACACCCTGGTACGGGGTGGGGCAATAGTGCTACTCTTACAAGGGTGGCACAGGAATGAGGCTAGCCAGTAGCAGCACGGTCAAAAGGAACAGCAAAAGACCAAGAAAAACCACACGAAAATAAAGAGAAAAAAAAAACCACACACTTCAACTAAAACTAAGAAACACTGCAGACAAATGACAATAATCACCCAAGTGCACAAAGCGATGGAAAAGTGAGAGAATTCGCCACCTGAAGTCCGGCGTGCTATGGCGACGCCTCCGCACCTGCCCAGGGGAGAAAGAAAGAGAAGACACTCAATGGCAAGTATTACAGATTCTACTGTGTGGTACTGATTATACATACACCATAAGGAGCAGATGTGACTTAACTTTGTATAGCAGTAGAAAGGGGGGCTAAGCCAGCCTCACGATGGCAGGGAACGGTGTATACAGTCGCCTCCCGTGCCGTGCCTAGGGTAAAACACTCACAACCACACACGCACACACACACTGTGACAAAGCTTCACAGATACACAAACAGGAGACTGGTGCCCCAGCTCCGAACGAAGGGCCAGAGAAAACAATAAAATAAACAAAACAAAATTAACCAAACAACAAAAATCAATCAAATCAAATAATCAACAGTCCAAAGTAGGATGGGCAGGTGAACCGGAAATGGCACAATCACTACGGCGACAAAACAGCAACCCCCCGTGGCTACATTACAATCCCCGGCATAGATCCAAGTTTCAGTCACGTCACACTAACCACACACTTTCACTAACTGCGGTCAAACCCACATCAGCCCACCCCTCGGCCACTCCAAACCCAACGATTTAGTAACAGCCAAGCAGGTCTGCAATAGGGCCCAAGCGATGGGGCGAAACGCCAATTCACGAAAAAGTTGTACCACAAGCGCAGATGCAGTAGCTAAACGCGCTGAAGTGAAAGTAGATCCACAGCAGGGTGCAGTTCCAACATGGACGTAACTGAAGCACCGAACCTCCCAAATAATGTTCCCAGCCAGCGTTTTTGCTCCCAGCACAACAGCAGGATGGAAAGACACCAACATCACATCCCAGAGCCAAATTTATCAACGTAAAAGTCCCTGGTACTCACGGCTCAACCAACCACAAAAAGGAGCAAGTAACTAATCAGCGCCAGATTGGAGAGCATTGCCCAATCTGTCACATAAATAATGAATATTTTTTTCCTACAATTTTGTAATTAATTAATTGAGCAGTGAGTAACTGGGCAGTTGATCAGGCTGGGATTAGAGCCGCCGTGAACCGTTTCTGTGGCTGAATGAGAGACGGTTTCTAATCACGACGCCGAGCCGAGAACACGTTACCGTAACCAGGGCCGTAACTCAGAAATGTGAAATTAATATATGATGAAAATCGTTCTGACTTTGATCGGTGGAAAATTCTAAATTCAGCTTGCATCCCCCTGTTCTCATTTGTTTGTCTAAAAATAAAGTTCACATAATCATTTTTAAACGAAGCTGAAATATCCGACATTGGAAACATTTCATATTCGGCAGCCTCGCGATAGTCAGCTCAGCACCGCGGGATACACAAGAGCTGAGAAGTGTTCTCATCAAGGTCCGACTCCGCAGCCAGCCAGTTTGTCAATTAGTCGTGGAATCTGAAAATTGACATAAGATGAAGTCTACTACACTAAAACAAACCAAACTCAGCTCTGGAAAGTCAGCAAGTGAGAGAAAAAGAAAGAGGGAAGAAGGGGAGTTAATTTTGCCAGTCCAGAATGCTTATGATCATTAACAGTGCAATTTTAATTCGCATTTCAAGCAACAACAGTCGAAGCCACTTAGCTAGATAGGATTTTCATTTTCTAGGCGGCACAAACTCTTTTATTCTCTCTCTCGATGTGATTTGGTGCGTTTCAGATCAGAAAAGGCTGGACAGTCGTGACCTGTTGTTTATGAAGTTATTGGGTGCTGACGAGACTTGAGCTATTTTGCTAACTTGCCAGACTATAGGCTAACGGGAACACAAGACACTATTGTTTTGATCATTGGTTGTATTTTCGAACGGAAATGAAAACGGGTAGCAAACTTATGTTCACATTTTATTTACAACATGATGTCCCGCCTCTGACTGCTTTCTGTCAATCATGAGCAGCCCAGCTGCGTTCACAGCTCTTCCTCCAATCAGCAGCTGGAGATGAGCCTCCTCTCGGGAAGTCTTGTCCCGCCCCTCTTATTGACTCCCATCTCCAGTGAGGCTCAGTCTCCCAATGGAGCGGTTTAGTCGGTTTTGTCCAATAACCGTCTGGTATTTTGCTATTGAAAAGGGCAGATATTTTTTAAAAAGCAATTGAAGTCCATTCAGGCTCGGCTAGATTGCGTTGTCACTCTCACTCACTCACTCACTCACTCACTCACTCACACTCCATCACTCCATCACTCACTCACACACTCACTCACTCACTCACACTCCATCACTCACTCAAACTCTCACTCTCTCTCTCTCTCACTCACTCACTCACTCACTCACACTCCATCACTCACTCACTCACTCACTCACTCACTCACACTCCATCACTCACTCAAACTCTCACTCTCTCTCTCTCTCTCTCTCACTCACTCACTCACACTCCATCACTCACTCAAACTCTCACTCTCTCTCTCTCTCTCTCACTCACTCACTCACTCACACTCCATCACTCACTCAAACTCTCACTCTCTCTCTCACTCACTCACTCACGCACACACACAAAATACTTTTGTGATCGTGCAGTTTTGAAATTGTTAAAATAAACATGTTCACCTACATGTTCATCTTGTTGGGCTTGTGATTTTGACTCGTTTCCAAAATGTATGAAAAGTCACCATATTAGGACTTTTTTTTTTGGCAAATAAAATGTATCGCAATGTTTGACCTCGGTATTCCCCGAGCTCAACAAAAAGGTAGAAATTTTCAGAGAGTTTGTTCCAGTAACCTAATCAATATAAAATTAGATCATACTGACTGTACAGCTGCTGCCAGCACCTTTGATCTAAAGGTGGGGCTATTAAATATTAGATCTCTTACATCTAAAGCGCTAATGGTTAATGAACTCATTACTGATCAGGAGTTTAATGTACTGTGTTTAACAGAAACATGGATTAAGCCAAATGAATATATAGCATTAAATGAAGCGAGTCCTCCTGGATACAGTTATATACACCAGCCTCGTCTAACTGGCAGAGGAGGAGGCGTCGCGGTTATTTATAACGATTATCTAGGTGTAACACACAAACCTGGTTATAAATTTAATACATTTGAAGTTCTTCATACTCATATAATGTATGTAGCCTCGAAAAATAAGTCTACCCAGTTAATTCCATTGCTTATTATTTACAGGCCCCCGGGGCCATATTCTGAGTTTCTTTCTGAATTTGCAGATTTTATCTCAGATTTGGTTATTTCCTTAGACAAAGCTTTAGTTGTCGGAGATTTTAATATTCACTTCGATAACCCAGAAGACCCTTTAAAAACAGCGTTTGTGTCCATCTTAGATTCATTCGGGATTAAGCAGAATGTCATAGGACCGACCCATAATGGTGGTCACACCCTTGATCTAATACTAACATTCAGATTAAACGTAGACAATATAGTCATACTTCCACAGTCTGAAGTTATCTCAGATCATTGTCTCATCTCATTCAAAATATGTCTGAGCAATAATATATGCACCTCACCACGCTACTGTATTAAACGTACTTTCACGTCAACTACTGCACAGAGCTTTATAAATGATCTCCCAGAGCTGTCAACTTTGATTGGGTCACTGTCAGCCCCTGCAGAACTCGATCAGGCAACTGAATGCTTAGAGTCAACATTCCGCCATACTTTAGATAATGTAGCTCCTCTAAAAAGGAAAATGGTCAGAGACAAAAAATTAGCACCCTGGTATAATGATGACACTCGCACATTAAAACAGAACACTCGAAAATTGGAACGTAAATGGCGTCAAACAAAATTGGTAGTGTTCAAATTGGCGTGGAAGGAGAGCTTCCTGAAGTATAGAAAAGCTCTTAGTGCTGCGAGATCAACATATCTCTCCTCCCTAATAGAAGATAACAAAAATAATCCTAGATTCCTATTTAATACTGTAGCAAAATTAACCAGGAATAAGTCCACTATCAACACATGCACACCTGCAGTATGTAGTAGCAACGACTTCATGAATTTTTTTAATGACAAAATTGAGAATATCCGACAAAAAATTCAAACTACTAATTTAAGGTTAGACAATGAAAGTGACCTTGTAGTTAACAATATAACTGTATCAGATCATCAGTTAGAATGTTTTACTCCCCTAAAAGAAACTGAATTACTTTCATTAATCTCTACATCAAAAGCCTCAACTTGCGTACTAGATCCCTTACCGACACATCTATTCAAACAGATAATGCCTGGAGTAATTGAACCGCTTCTAAAAATAATAAATTCTTCTCTTATGATTGGCTATGTACCCAAATCCTTTAAACTAGCAGTTATCAAACCCCTGATTAAAAAACCTGACCTTGATCCCTGTCAGCTGTCCAATTATCGGCCAATATCAAACCTCCCCTTTATCTCCAAGATCCTTGAAAAAGCTGTGGCACAGCAGTTATGCTCATATTTACATAGGAATAACATCCATGAAATGTATCAGTCAGGATTTAGACCTCATCATAGCACAGAGACAGCACTGGTTAAAGTAGTAAATGACCTACTGTTGGCGTCTGATCAGGGCTGTGTCTCGCTACTTGTGTTGCTTGACCTTAGTGCAGCATTTGATACCATTGATCATTCCATTCTTCTGGATAGACTAGAAAATGTTGTGGGAGTTAAGGGAATGGCCCTCTCCTGGCTCAGGTCTTATCTAACTGATCGTTATCAGTATGTTGATATAAATGGTGATATTTCTAGACGTACCGAGGTAAAGTTTGGTGTTCCACAAGGTTCTGTCTTGGGTCCACTGCTTTTTTCTCTATATATGTTACCTCTGGGCGATATTATTCGTAAACATTGTATTAGTTTCCACTGTTATGCTGATGACACACAGTTGTATGTCTCTGCAAAACCTGATGAGACACACCAGCTTAATAAAATTGAGGAATGTGTTAAGGACATTAGACACTGGATGCTTATAAATTTCCTTCTGCTTAACTCTGACAAGACTGAAGTACTTGTGCTAGGACCACATGCAGCTAGAAGTAAGTTTTCTGATTACACAGTAACTCTGGATGGCCTTTCCGTTTCTTCACGTGCAGCAGTAAAAGACCTCGGAGTGATTATTGACCCCAGTCTTTCATTCGAAACTCACATTGATAACATCACCCGGATAGCTTTCTTTCATCTCAGAAATATTGCAAAGATAAGAAATTTAATGTCATTGCATGATGCAGAAAAACTAGTCCATGCTTTCGTTACCTCCAGGTTGGATTATTGTAATGCCTTACTGTCTGGATGTTCCAATAAGTGCATAAACAAGCTCCAGTTAGTTCAAAATGCCGCAGCAAGAGTCCTTACTAGAACTAGAAAATATGACCACATCACGCCTGTCTTATCCACACTGCATTGGCTCCCAATCAAATTTCGTATTGATTATAAAATACTACTATTGACCTTTAAAGCACTAAATGGTCTCGCACCACAGTACCTGAGTGAACTTCTGCTCCTCTATGACCCGCCACGCCTACTTAGATCAAAAGGTGCAGGCTATCTGCTGGTACCTCGTATAGTGAAGGCTACATCAGGGGGCAGAGCCTTTTCTTACAAAGCCCCACTGTTATGGAACAGCCTTCCAAGTAATGTTCGGGAATCAGACACAGTCTCAGCATTTAAGTCTAGGCTGAAAACATATCTGTTTAGTCAAGCCTTTTGTTAATGGTGTTTATGAGGTAAAGGAGTAGGTCTGGAGGGTCCTCAGACATAGAGTGTTTTGGTAAACTGGGATGTATGGATGCTGTCAGTCCCCACTCGCTTGCTCACTCGAGTTTGTTGACGGTGCAGTGGCTGGCTTTATGTCCCGGGGCTCCCTCATGCCTGTGTTACCTTCTGGCTCTCTCCTTTTAGTTATGCTGTCATAGTTAGTTGCCGGAGTCCCTGCTTGTACTCGGTGCAATATGTATACTGTTCCTACTTATTCAGGTGACATTGGGCATACCTAACCACCTGTGTTTTCTTTCTCTCCCCCCCCCACTCCAAATCTGTCCCTCTGAGTTACATGGAGTCAACAGGAAATCTTTTGGTGGAGACGGTGGGGACCTCGACTGGCTATCGTAGCCTGCAGGGAATCGGCCATCAGACATTCTGTCGCATGTCCCAGACCCGGTGAAATGTAACTGAATTGTCTTGGCCAGGCCTAAGGGTCCCATCTGCATCTCATCATTGCTGAGGAGTGTGCTCCCATCACCCAATCTAGCATCCAGCCAGAGCAGGTCATGATATATTTTTTTACCATATTAACATGCCATTGTGTGTCATGCCTGATGTAAAGACTCTTGTCTCTGCGAGCCTACCACACAGATTTAATACTTGTCATTTTTAGGGCATACCTAACAACATGTTTTCTTTCTCTCTCTCTCTCTTCCCCCCCCCCCCCCCCCCCCATCTGTCCCTCTGAGTTACATGTTGATCCTGGGATTGAGATGCTGGCCTCTTCTGCCCCTCGGACCTGCTTGATCCATCCTGGTGCCCTGTGTCTGGTCGGAGTTTTATCGCCCCACTCCTGTGAAGGACGGCCCCATGAGGACAGTTGAGGGTTATACCTGTTAAAACTGTTAATATTATAGTCAGGCTGTCTGTTGTTGCCCAAATGAGGATGGGTTCCCTTTTGAGTCTGGTTCCTCTCGAGGTTTCTTCCTCATGTCGTCTGAGGGAGTTTTTCCTTGCCACCGTCGCCACAGGCTTGCTCATTGGGGATAGATTAGGGATAAAATTAGCTCATGTTTTAAGTCGTTCAAATTCTGTAAAGCTGCTTTGCGACAATGTTTATTGTTAAAAGCGCTGTACAAATAAACTTGATTGATTGATTGATTGATTGATTGATTGATATTTGAAAAATCCTGGTTACGGCCTTGAGTGCCACCATTTTGAAAACTGTTTTCCAAATTAAATATTGCACAAAAACGAGTTTAAATGACGATTACTGCCTACTTTTATCAGACTTTCCTGATCGCTATCAAAACAAACAAAACTCCCAGCTGGATTACGTCAGCGTTCGAAAGAGGGCGTGCGCGGCTTTTAACAACGTTGGCAGATGTTGGTCACTTTGATTTCCGCTGTACGGTTCACTTCCCAGGGCTTTACATTAACTTTTTTGCTCACCGGCCACTGTGGCTAGTGGTTTTCCCGAGTCACTAGCCATTCAGCCTTTTCACTAGCCACAATTTTGTTGCCAGGAAATCGCAGTTTTTTCTTCACCATGATACGTTAAAGTTCGGAAGATCTAGATGTAATTATGAACGGCAGCGTATAATGTATCTCTACAGTAGCACTCAGGTATACAGTGCTGTTAAGGTCGCTCCCTATATGAAAACATGCAACCAGTTCAGACAAAAATATAAACAGAGTATTCTGTTTATTGAACTCAAATTCAAGCCCCTTACAATATGAAATATCGTATAATATGAAAAATAACATTCAGTACAACTGAACTGATTCTAATATTAAAAGTCCAGTTCAAAACATTTATCATTGAAAAACATTTGATGTTTTGATATGCAAGTATTATGTGTATTATCAAGTATTATTATGTATATTATGTATTATTTATTAATAGTGTGTGTGTGTGTGAGAGAGACATTAAATGTCCTCATTACATTCATCATCAGATGAGTCTGAATGGTCCATGAAAAATGGTCTTCGTGACCTGAGGCTTCCAGCAGGCCGTAAGTTGATAGCTGGGGCGGATCAACTTCTTTCCAATCGCGTGAACGTTTCTAACCAGCAGCTCCATCCTCTCCAGCTCAGCCGACTTCATGACAGCCAGGGACTTGAAAGCAATGCTGTCCTGTAGTGACCAGCCGTCTTCGCCTGTTTTGATGTTATAGTACCGATGTGTGCATTTGACTTTTCGTGGTCCTTTTTGGTTTCGAGTTTAAAATTGCTGGTGCCTGTCTTTGCCAGACTTTCTACAGTCTTCGCAGTACAGGGTATTTTCGGTTTTGCTATGAAGTAGCCAATCTCACCCGAACTTCCATTTGTCATTGAACTGTCTTATCTTCCTATTAGCGTCTTGTTCATCTCCATGGCCGCAGCCAGCTCTGAGGCCACCGAGGTCCGGACCTCGGTCATTTTTAAGAGCTGAAAATACATTTGTACGCTAAATATTCAACTGGATTAAAAAAAATAAAGAATAACATTAAAATGTCTCCGTAAAAAGTGCATTGTTAATGATGTTAAACGTTGATTCTGTCTTCTATGTGTGTTTCGTGCGCGCGGCTCTGAGACCAAGAACACAAAAGCGAATGAGCGTGCGACTCGGGGGAGGAACTCAGTGCAGGAGACACGGGGTTTCCATGGTAACCATCAGCGCACTTTCATCTCATCATCTCTAGCCACTTTATTCTGTTCTACAGGGTCGCAGGCAAGCTGGAGCCTATCCCAGCTGACTACGGGTGAAAGGCGGGGTACACCCTGGACAAGTTGCCAGGTCATCACAGGGCTGACACATAGACACAGACAACCATTCACACTCACATTCACACCTACGCTCAATTTAGAGTCACCAGTTAACCTAACCTGCATGTCTTTGGACTGTGGGGGAAACCGGAGCACCCGGAGGAAACCCACGTGGACACGGGGAGAACATACAAACTCCGCACAGAAAGGCCCTCGCCGGCCACGGGGCTTGAACCCGGACCTTCTTGCTGTGAGGCGACAGCGCTAACCACTACACCACCGTGCCGCCCCGCACTTTCATCAAGCTGTTAAATTTACATTTTCAAAGCAGCGCAGTTGTAGCCTGCCTTGTTTGTGATTTTAAAAATAAATCATTTGATAAGCCAAAGCAATAGAGGGGAAAGTTTCAACTTGTGTTTGCCTTGGAGAACTTTGCCTAAAACATGGTGGTGTATCCTGATTTTTTTCCCAGAATTTTTTTTTTTTTGTGTGTGTGTAGGTGTAACGGATGCCAGATTGTTAATGTATCTCAGTTCCATAGGCTACATGGTTAGGGGATCTTTTGTCCTCATTGCTTGGGCCAGATCAAATCATTAAACACGCTTAAACTATTCTTACTCTTGCCACATACAGGATTTTTTTTCCAACACTGATGATATTCAGAGAAATGTGACAAAGTTTAATGTACTGTAAGTTGTTATTTATTTTAGCTGTTATTTCTTACTTTGTAATTGGGGAGTTACTTGTGGATATACTGTGTGTGTCTGTGTGTGTGAGTGAGATGGCGAGCTTCTGTGTGAGTGAGTGTGTGTGCGCGTCTGGGAGAGAGTGACTGAGAGAGAAGTGTAACAGTTTAATACAAGTTACTTTTTGTTTTAGCTGTTACTGGTTGCAACTCACTGTTGAAAAAATGTTTAAAACGTGAAATACAGTTGGCTTTTGATCTACAGATCACTTTTGCCATCAGTAAATGACTAATAATTACGTTATTACTGTTTTGTTTGATTCCATGATGTCTTTTACTGAACATGAAGATTTACAATGCAAATATTTTAAACAGGTTGGGCACATTTGCTAGTGATGTTTACTTACAGTTACTTATGTTGCCTTTTCACTTTATTAAGATCAGATTTTGCAGCTAAAATTACAATACGCCTAAGGTGACTTGACTTGGACTTGACTTGACCTATTACAGGACTTGACTTGACTTGACATAGTCTGTGACTTGACTTTACTTGACTTGCCCAAGAAAAAAATACTTGTGACTTACTTGTGACTTGAAGGTTAAGACTTGAGACTTGCACATGTGTGACTTGGTCCCATCTCTGGTAAAAAGTGGCGACTGTGGAGAGTTGGGTTAGGAATGCAAGAGTGTCTCACTGCAGTGATCTTCAGGGGGAGTTGCTGTCCCAGCAACGGCCTTGGCCAAGGCCAGTGCTGTCTGAGGGAGCCGAAAGCAGATAAGATTGGGATTGTTTGGTCTTGGGGTGAGTAGATGCATTCTTTTACACGACTACTCTGTTTGTCCATTCTAGTCTCCGAATCGATCCATTTTCCTTTGCAAAGCCAAAAGCTTCTCCATGATGTTATCCATTGTGGCAGCGGGGGCGTGGTCAAGCGTCGGTCTGTGAATGGAGGGCAGAGTCAGGGAAGGTAAGTGGCAGAATCACTACACCTGATGTTAGTTAACCTGTGTTTGTGTGTCTTCCCCAGTGACCGCGCCCTATAAAAGGAGAGAGAGAGCAGAGGGAGCTCTCTCCCCAACCAGATGACTTGTGTGTGTGCATGCATGTGTGGCTGGGAGAGTGTAAAGTAGACACTGAAAAGTGCAAATAAAGAGGTTTTTTTGGAACTCAGTTCTGGCCTGCCGTACTTCTGTGCTCCACCCACCCATTCTAATTCCCACAGTGGTGCCGAAACCTGGGACCAGAGCACAGAGGAGAACAGCCCCATGGAGTCCTCCCCCTTTAAGGACCTGATCCATGCCCTCGCCACGGCCCAACAGAGCCAGCACCAGGCGCTGGTCGCCCTACGGAAGGAGCAGGAGCAAAGGTTCGAGGCCCTGGTGCTGGCGCAGCAGGAAGATCGTCAGGTGTTCTGGCACCTCCTCGCGTCGCCGGGGTCCACCACCTCCACCGCTGTGGGCCCTCCCCACCTCACCCTAACAAAGATGGGCCCGCACGATGACCCCGAGGCCTTCCTCGCACTCTTTGAGCAGGCAACAGAGGCCTGGGGCTGGCCGGTGGAACAGCGCACGATGTGCCTCCTCCCCCTGTTAATCTGGCTGCGCTACAGCTCCCCGCCAACAGCCGGCTGGTCTACGCAGACCTCCACCGGGCCGTCCTCCAGCGTGTGGGGCGCACCCCGGAACAACAACGACAGCGCTTCCGTGCTCTGCGCCTAGAGGAGGTTTTCTGGCTGTTTGCATTTAGCCAGCAGCTCCGGGACGCCTGCCAGCGGTGGCTGAGGGCTGACAACCACGACGCCGAGGGAATCGTCGATCTGGTCAGAGGTGGAAAGTAACGAATTACATTTACTCACGTTACTGTAATTAAGTAGATTTTTTGTGTAATTTGTAATTTTTTAAGTAGTTTTTGAAATGGGTAATTTTACTTTTACTCAAGTACATTTAGACCAAGTATTTTACTTCGCTACATTCGAAAACCGCCCGTTACTGAGTAAAAAAATTAAATACAGGGAAAAAAAAACAATTGGCCTGAACTGAAAGGAAACTGGCGCAGTCGCGTGCACGGAATATCCATATTAGCCTGCATGTATGGTTGGATGATGGCTGGTGCCGAGGGAGCCGAGCAAGAGATACAGGAGGCCATGGAGGAGGTTGAGGATTGCCAAGAAGAGAATTCCCATGGAACAGATGCGCCGGACAGCGAGGGAAATCCTTGGCCGTATCTCAGCCACGGGCGCAGATAGAGGGGGGGACGGGGGGGGATTCGTCCCACCCAGATTTAAATTCACCTCGTTCGGTCCCCCCCACATATAGGGAGGAAAAAACGTCTATGCTGTCTTTCTTTGCATAAGGCAAACCTCACGGAAAAATCAAAAGACTAATTACCATTCGGTTTATTGAGGTGCACAGCAGTACAGACGTAGTTGCAACTACGCAGACTGCACAGGTTGCGAGCTCGAGCTTGGTTGCTATGGTTACCCACAACAAGTTTGACAGGCATATCGGGGACAGCGCCTCCTAGTTCAGGACCCCAACACGGCATGATGAAGGGTGCCAAAAGGCAGAAAACGATTGCATCGTTTTTTAAAAAAAAAAAAACGACTGTAAGTAAACTGTGCCTTACTTTATCATATCACCTTGCAATTTTTTGATAGTCTGTTCAAAGTAATATCGTAGTGAAAGTAAAATCGTACGGAGTAGAGAAGCCTTTCTGGTAGCCTCCTTCTTTCGGTGGTAGTCTGTAGATACAGTGCTCAGAAGGCAGTTTTAATGTTTAATCTGGCGTTCCCTGCCATAATTTCAGCGAGCATATTGTTTCATAAGGAAACTTTGCGAAGAGTTGTTGACTGACTGCCGCTCACGCAACACACAGGCATAGTTAGAAAGTCAGGATGCACTGGTTTACACTTTACACACACACACGTAGCCCAGCCTCTCGCTATGGTTAACAGTTGGAACTTAGCGGTTTTAAAACTAGTTTTGCAGTTTTGCAATTTCTGTGCATGATGATAATGTGTAAACTTTGGATTTCCATAGGCTATGTTAAAATGTTATCATTGTCCTGGCCTGCAGGTAGTTCCTGGTGATGGCAGTGAGGGAGGTGAAATAACATGTATACACACTACTTTTCAAAAGTTTGGGGTCACCCAGACAATTTAGTGTTTTCCATGAAAAGTCACACTTTTATTTCCCACCATAAGTTGTAAAATGAATAGAAAATATAGTCAAGACATTTTTCTGGCCATTTTGAGCATTTAATCGACCCCACAAATGTGATGCTCCAGAAAGTCAATCTGCTCAAAGGAAGGTCAGTTTTATAGCTTCTCTAAAGAGCTCAACTGTTTTCAGCTGTGCTAACATGATTGTACAAGGGTTTTCTAATCATCCATTAGCCTTCTGAGGCAATGAGCAAACACATTGTACCATTAGAACACTGGAGTGAGAGTTGCTGGAAATGGGCCTCTATACACCTATGGAGATATTGCACCAAAAACCAGACATTTGCAGCTAGAATAGTCATTTACCACATTAGCAATGTATAGAGTGGATTTCTGATTAGTTTAAAGTGATCTTCATTGAAAAGAACAGTGCTTTTCTTTCAAAAATAAGGACATTTCAAAGTGACCCCAAACTTTTGAACGGTAGTATATATATATATATATATATATATATATATATATATATATATATATATATATATACTACCGTTCAAAAGTAGTGTATATATATATATATATATATATACACACACGCACACATACATGCATACACAAAATGGAATCATTTGCTGACAGCTCAGTCCCCCCCAGTTCAAAAATCCTATCTGCGCCCCTGATCTCAGCCAGTACTTTGCATTCAAATGCAAACGAGGCAATAACATAACAATGCAATGCAAAATGTGCCTGCCCCGCTGTACAGAGCTATCAGTCTACAAAACTTCCACATCAAGTCTGTGGAAGCATGTGGTGGTAAGTAGATATGTGCATTTACCTGTGTATCCCAAACGTTATATTTATTGTTTGGTTAAAACCTTCAACTGTTGAGTAAAATGTGCCTTCATTATCAATTCTTTTGGCCGCCTAGCATCCATACTGATCACTAACGTTTCAAGTGAAGTAGCCTAAATGAAATGAATCACCTCACGTTTACAAATTTGTTTTATCAGAACGACAGTCAGAAATAATACGAGTGCATGGTTTTAGTTGCAATTGGTCTCTTATGAAAAAATCCTAATTCCTGTATGGACCCTTTTCATGTGACGTCACGACAAACGCAGCCGCCATTTTGGACGTGTACTACCAGTAGTTTACCACAGCCAGCATTGAGGAACGGCAGCAAAGAAAGTGTTTATTTTCAGCAAGACTTCCATCATGCCACTATATTGTTGTGCACCTGGATGTAGTAACCATCAACAAACAAGGCAAGGTTTATCATTTTATCGGATTCCGGTAGATGCTGACCGACGGAGAAGATGGATAGCGGCCATAAACAGGAAAGATTGGCAGCCCTCGGCATACCAGCGCTTGTGTAGTGACCACTTTGTTGGAGGTAAGACGAATAAAATTAGCCAGAAAAGGCATTACATTGCTGTTAACATTCTGTGGCGGCGAGTGTGTAACCAAAGAGGCTAAAATAACCCATTGTAACCTCTTTGTTCTTCTGTAGTAGCTATTAGTTAGCGTTGTGTTCCTTTGCTGTTGGTAGACTGTAGGACAGATCAGAGGCAGTGTCCTACAAACAGCGCTTAATTTGAGGGGGAGCAAGCCTGAGCGCGCTCCGGAACCTCGGGCGTTGGCTCCGGCAGCTATTTACACTGGATCCGGTGATCCGACACCTCTTTTGACTATGTAACAAAAATAATAATAATAATAATAATAATAATTAAATAAATAAATGCAAGTTTAGTTAGTGTTAATGTCTGATTTTGATATCTGTCTTGTTGGTGATTTCTCTCATGAAACGACATCCACAAAATATCTGCAGATGAACTTAATTTGCAGTGTTATTACAAAACATGCCCAGAAGCGCAGCGCAGCGCAGCGCAGCGCCCCCCTCCCCCTCTTTTTTTCCGCACCGGAGCCGCTCATCCTCTGCGCTCTGGGACCTCCCACTTTACAAATTAAGCACTGCCTACAAATAAGTGTTCAAAACAAGAGGAACATGTATTTGTCTCTTAAATCCAGGCCGTTCCCTGTAATCTGTCACAACGGTTGGAGAAAGTAATGGCAAATAGTGAGTGCACAAACCGTAGAAGGTAAACTGTACACAGCGCCAGGGCAGTGTGATGGTATGTCTACTTTTAGATTGTGTTAGCTTATCAATGAACACACTCGTCACTCGATGAGTTTCACGTCTTTACGACGGATACTTAAATGTGTGTTCGGTATTATTGTTGCAGTCTAAGCAGTCACTGTAGCAGCTAGATGAGCGAGAACCGAAAGGGTCTGTGCCATAAACCGTTATTTCTGTACGGCGTTGCTAATGTGTCGTTACTGTTGTTATTTCTCCCTCTGCTCGCCCTGTAAATGCCCTACGTCGCTGGATAGCGAAGGTGTTTTCTGCATCTCGCTCCTTTTTCTTGTATGTTCTCCGTTTGTCGCCTTCCTCGCATTCAAACCAATTCGAGCCGAAGTCCGCTACATGTCCAAAATGGTGGTCGCGTTTACGAAGGTCACGTGACTGAAAAGGGTCTATAGACTAGCTCCTGGGTTGTTAGCTGTAGCCTAGACTAGAGCTTTGGGAGGTCACTGATAGGCCATCAAAACATTTTCACTGTCTTGGATACTTTGTTTGAGTTTGCTTTTCTTTTCTTTTTTTATTGTGGTGTTTGAGTTGGACCATACAATTCAGAATTTGGCACTTTGCTTAAAAATGTTTTATGGGGTGGTCTCAAAATAGTTTGCACATTACCTCTCGACAGGTTGTAAACATTATGCAGTTAATTTGTCAATTATATTTTCTATATAAGGAAGAGCACAGTGTTACTAAGGAATCGCTTAGCTGTCTTTAAATCGTGAGAGCCCAGGACACTTTGAGTTTGGTTGGTTTACGTTTCATATGTGTCATTTAGTAAGTCTGTTTTAGTGGCTTTAGATTAGATTAGATTAGATTAGATTAGATTAGATTAGATTAGATTAGATTAGATTAGATTCACTTTATTCATCCCACATTGGGGAAATTCACGTGTTACAGTAGCAAGAAAATGTCAAACAGATAACAAATAAAACTGAAATACAAATTAGACAAATGAAGGATTAAATACAGAGGGCTATTTGCATTATCTACCGTGAAAAAGTATAGAAAAATTGCCTTATTGAGAGGCTCGGAAAAATTGCACATTACAGGTAGACTCTGTGTATACACACACACACACACACACACACACACACACACACACACACACACACACATATATATACAGGGCCGTCGACGGGGGGGGCAACCGGGTATTTTGTCCCGGGCCCAGGCATGAGGGGGGGCCCAGAACTGGTCCCTCATGAAGATGCCATTAATCATTCTGTTTCATTTCAAAATGTGTTGATTTGGGGGAGAAAAATGTGCTATATTTGCATTCAATGAATGATTTCTGGTTCTTTTGCCTTTATTGTCTTCGAAAATAGATTCAAGAACCCACCTACCACCCCTAATGCAGAAATGGTTTGGTCTTTGATTAAGGCGCCAAATAACACGGCACTATTCCATCATAACGCTTCGACAATAAGCGTGCGAGCCCGTTTGCCAACATGCACAAGTCAGGAGCAAAGAAAAGAAAAGAGAAAAAGAGATGAAGAAGCCAAGAGCCTCAGGGGCTCACTGCATAGATATTTTAGAAAAGATTCAGATGATGGGGATAGATTAGGGATAAAATTAGCTCATGTTTTAAGTCGTTCAAATTCTGTAAAGCTGCTTTGCGACAATGTTTATTGTTAAAAGCGCGATACAAATAAACTTGATTTGATTTGATGATGCAGCAGGTGGTGAAGGCAGTGGGGCAGCTGAGCCAGGTAAGACACAGATAACTTTTTTCCAGCCCCGTAATGTAACCCCAGCACGCGCGACGCGCCATTCATAATTATAAAGTAGGGGATAGCAGGGTACACTGAGTGAACACTGAAATGCACAGGGCATTGAATTATTTCATAAACATATCGGTTTAATAACACTGTGTTGCATATATCTCAATGAAGCAAAGAATAGCACATTGGCCCGCAATCATATCCAAATGTTTTAGGCATGCTTGCTGAGCTGCGCTGAGCTGGACTCCGGTTAGCTGAAAGCCCGTGGAACGCTGCCTCTTGTTAATTAAACCTTATTTTGTTGGAAATCATCCCGTGTAGATATGACGGCATGTGAAATTGCCAGCTAGATAGAGTTTAATGTAACGAATGGGCTATAAATGGGGTGTTTTGAGGTTAGTCTGTTGCAAAACATTAAACTTTCGCTTAGACTGGATACTCTTCAAACAATTCCCTTGCTCAAGTGAAAAATGATAGGCCTGTATGAAAAGCGCAATTAATGAAAGTAGCCTAATAAGCCCTAAATGAATAAAACAACCTCTGTTTTATTGTTGTTGCTTACACGTTAAGATTTTGAAATCTTCTCGGTCCAGTTCTATATCCAGGGAACGTTGTAATCCTTTTGGTTTATCCGTAATAAACGTGTCAGCTCCCAGGTCAGATAGGCTAATGTTACGTGGTTGGGAGGGTGTCGATTTTTTTTGTAACATTCTAAATCGAGTACGGAAAGGACATTTATGAAAAACAAGACAAAAAAATACAGTGAAAAACTCACTGTACACATCACTAGTGGTGATGCTTCTATGTTCAGATTTTGGGAAAGCCATAACTCCGTTCTCATTGAGGCCCAGTTCCATCCCGTAAACAATCATTTTGGTTAATCAACTACCTGCGCTCAAACATGTCACAGGAGAGGCTCAATGGGCTGGCTATGCTCTCTATAGAGCGCGAACTTGCAAAGAAGCTGGACTTCAATGACCTTACTGACGACTTTGCCACAGCAAAAGTCCGGCGCATTGCATTTCGCACCTGAATAGTTGCAGACTAAGGAAATGTTCAAACTGTAAATATGTTGAAATGTTGAAATAAAATGGTTGACTGTTATAATGGGCTTGGAATACCTGTTATTTAAGGGTTGGAGTGAATGGAGACTGTGAAAAGAGGGGTTGGGTGTGGGTGGTTGCTGTGTGGCGATGTGCGTGCGCGCGTATGTGTGTGTTTGTGTGGGGGGGGCACTCAGATTATTTGGGGGGGGCCACTCAGATTATTTTGTCCCGGGCCCAGCCAAAGCTGTCAACCGGACATAGTGGTGGTGGACAAAGAGCAGAAGAGGGTGGTGGTGATAGATGTGGCGATCCCAGCTGACGCCAACATCAGGAAGAAGGAACATGAGAAACTTGAGAAGTATCAAGGGTTGAAAGAGCAGCTGGAATGGATGTGGAAGGTCAAGGGTTGCGTGGTCCCCGTGGTAGTGGGGGCACTCGGGGCAGTAACCCCCAAACTGGGAGAGTGGCTCCAGCAAATCCCAGGAACAACATCTGAAGCCTCAGTCCAGAAGAGCGCAGTCCTAGGAACATCGAAGATACTGCGCAGAACCCTCAAACTCCCAGGCCTCTGGTAGAGGACCCGAGCTTGAGGATGACATGGATACCACCCCCCCGCCGGGGGTGAGAAGGAGATTTTTTTAATATATAATCTCATTATCTCTAGCCGCTTTATCCTTCTACAGGGTCGCAGGCAAGCTGGAGCCTATCCCAGCTGACTACAGGCGAAAGGCGGGGTACACCCTGGACAGGTCGCCAGGTCATCACAGGGCTGACACATAGACACAGACAACCATTCACACTCACATTCACACCTACGCTCAATTTAGAGCAGGGGTGTCAAACCTGATCCATAAAGGGCCGTGTGGCTGCAGGTTTTCATTCCAGCCATGCAGCAGCACACCTGACTTGGCTCATTCAATCAACTGAACTGTCTTCACACAGTCAAATACTTGCAGCCACACCCACCCTTGATTAAAGGGTGGGTGTGTCAGTTGATTGAATAAGCCAAATCAGGGTGCTGCTGCATGCCTGGAATGAAAACCTGCAGCCACACGGCCCTTTATGGATCAGGTTTGACACCCCTGATTTAGAGTCACCAGTTAACCTAACCTGCATGTCTTTGGACTGTGGGGGACTTTAAAGGCACTCAAAACCAAACATGGAGCACGTCTACATGTGGACAATGACATGCGTATGGCACTGACGGAGATTAAGCCCAGGGTTGACAAACTATGTAGGAGCCACCAAGCCCATCCCTCTCACTAGTGTAAACCGTCTGTCACTCCCAGACACATACACACACACACACACACACACACACAATTGAGAGTGGTTTGATTTCTTTTGTGCTGTTCTTATCAAGTTTGTTGAAAAGTTTATTGTTCAGTGCGAAAATATTTGTGTTGAAAACATGTTAGTTAATAATATTCTTATGCTAAACAAATATAACAATTATTGAATACTGAATAAAAGTAAGAGAAAACATTCTAAAAGTTGATGTTTCTTTACATATTTTGTAGTATTGTCTGTGGGTTTGCAAAGGGGGTCCCCGGCCAGAAGCTAATGCTGTTTGGGGGGCCTTGGCATGGAAAAGTTTGGGAACCCCTGGTCTAGTTCAGTACACACCACCACAATCATGAGGAAGACTGATGGTACACTTGGGTGTTGATGGTGAGGTTGAGTCTGTGTTTAGGACATGAAGGGGCTCGATGCTGTTAAATGTGCACTTATGCTTTCAACTGAACTGCAATTTGTCATTTTCTCTTTCATTTGAAAAACTGAATAAACATAATTTTTAAAAGACACCTCGTACGTTTGATCAGTTGATATATACGTTCAGTATTGTAGAACACTGTTCTCACTAACGTTCTCCCCAAACCCAACCTCTCGGATTAGGTGCTGTTTCTTCACTACCACACCTCCAAACAAACAAACCTTACGTATACTCACAGTTACATCTCTCAAATATACCAATCCAAAAAAGTCTCATCTTTCACCTCTTTATCTGATGGTGAATACGTTCCTCAAGAAGATCATAAGGACCTCCGGATCACAATGTCACCAGGAGATCATCATCATTATGACCTAAACATGTACGAGTGCATCTCAAACAATTAGAACGTCCTGAATAAGTTTTTTCATCATTTAACTCAAAAAAAATAATTTTCATATATTCTATATTCACTGCGGGCGGCACGGTGGTGTAGTGGTTAGCGCTGTCGCCTCACAGCAAGAAGGTCCTGGGTTCGAGCCCCGTGGCCGGCGAGGGCCTTTCTGTGTGGAGTTTGCATGTTCTCCCCGTGTCCGCGTGGGTTTCCTCCGGGTGCTCCGGTTTCCCCCACAGTCCAAAGACATGCAGGTTAGGTTAACTGGTGACTCTAAATTGACCGTAGGTGTGAATGGTTGTCTGTGTCTATGTGTCAGCCCTGTGATGACCTGGCGACTTGTCCAGGGTGTACCCCGCCTTTCGCCCGTAGTCAGCTGGGATAGGCTCCAGCTTGCCTGCGACCCTGTAGAAGGATAAAGCGGCTAGAGATAATGTGATGTGATGTATATTCACTGCATATAAAGTGAAAGATTTCAAGCCCTTTTTTTGTTTTAATTTTGATGATTCTGGCTTATAGCTCATGAAAATCAGAAATCCAGTTTCTCAGATTATTAGAATATTTCCTAAGATCAATAAAAATAAAATAAAAGGATTTACAATACAGAAATGTCCAACTTCTGAAAAGTCTGTTCATTTATCCACTCAGTACTTGTTTGGAGCTCCTTTACCATGAATTACTGCATCAGTGGGGCGTGGCATGGAGGCGATCAGCCTGTGGCACTGTTGAGGTGTTACTGAAGCCCAGGTTGCTTTGATGGCGGCCTTCAGCTCGTCTGTATTTTTGGGTCGGGTGTTTCTCATCTTCCTCTTGACAATAGTCCATAGATTCTCTCTGGAGTTCAGGTCAGGTAAGTTGACTGGCCAATCAAACACAGTAATATCAGGGTCACCAAACCATTTGGTAGAAATTTTGGCACTGTAGGCAGGTGCTGTGTCCTGCTGGAAAAGGAAATCAGCATCTCCATAAAGCTTGTCAGCAGATGGAAGCATGAAGTACTCTAAAATCTCCTGGTAGACACTGCATTGACTTTGGACTTGATCAAACCCAGTGGACCAACACCAGCAGATGGCATGGCACTCCAAATCATCACAGACTGCAGAAACTTCACACTGGACTTCAAACCCCTTGGATTCTGAGCCTCTCCACTCTTCCTCCAGACTCGAGGAGCTTGATTTCCAAATGAAATGCAAAATTTACTGAAAAGAGGACTTTGGACCACTGAGCAACAGTCCAGTTCTTTCTCTCCTTAGCCCTGGTAAGACGCTTCTGACATTGTCTCTGGTTCAGAAGGAGCTTGATATTAGGAATGCAATAGTTGTAGCCCCTTTCCTGAAGACGTCCGTGTATAGTGGCTCTTGATGCACTGACACCAGCCTCAGTCCACTCCTTGTGAAGCTCTCCTAATTTCTTGAATCGACTTTTCTTGACAATCCTCTCAAGCCTGCACTCATCCCTGTTGCTTGTGCACCTTTTCCAGCCAGCCTTTTCAGCAATGATCTTCTGTGGCTTACCCTCCTTGTGGAGGTGGTTGCTGATCGTCTTGTGGATAACTGTCGAGTCATCAGTATTCCTCATGATTGTGGTGGTGTGTACTGAACTAGACCGAGAGATACACGGGATTTATACTGTTTTAATCAATCACAAAATGATTGTGACAAAATTCTCATATTTTGAGATCTTTTACGCTGTAGGCCATAGTGATCAAAATTAAAATAGAAAAATGCCTGAAACATTTTAGTTTACGTGTAATGAGTCGAGAATATATTAAATTTTCAGTTTCTTAAATAACTGATGAAAAATATTGAATTTTTTCACAATATTCGAATTGTTTGAGATGCACTAGTATCGCTGCTTCTAAATGAAGATCCAGAACTTCAGAAATATTCATGTGATGCAGTATGGCTCATCAACACTTGCTGTTTGAAATCTGGCAGTTTAGTGTAAAGCAGAATCCATCCAGAGCTCTAACCCGGGTTCTCAGAGTTCTCTGTGTGATCTGAGCTCACAGACAAGAAGTTAGTGATTTCCAACACGGACTCCCGTGAACTCTTGGTTTATATTCAGTAGCAAAAATTAATATTAGTTTCTCTGTTCAAGGAAAGAAGTTTTGTTTCTATAGAAAGGAAACTGAAAGTGTGTAAGGAAATTGTGGAACAGGTGGACCCTGCAGGTCTGGGTGTGGTGTTTAGGGATCGAATGTAGGTTCAGGAGGTCAGTTCTTTCGTTACATAAACCATTATACAAATAACACGACACTCAGAACAACTCTGACAAAGCGGCAGAGCAAAAACCAGCACCCAGACGACACAACACCGACTTCAGGAGCAGGTCAGAGAACCACTTTTACTGCATTTTTCTGTCAATAAAAAGAAAGAAAGAAAGAAAGAAAGAAAGAAAGAAAGAAAGAAAGAAAGAAAGAATGTTTCATGTTTTATAAGATTTAAGTAATAATGAAACAGGTCTTCATGTTCACAGCCTCTTCGTTAACCACACAAAGCTAAACGCTCAGAGAGAGAGAGAGAGAGATTGAGATTAAAGTGCTGATGACACGTTTTTGACATCTTTGGCGATGTTTTATAGCATAAAAAGTAATTCCCGATGATCCATATATTAATTCACGAAGGCGCCTATTTTACAAGTTATGATAAAAAACGTGGCTATTTGGGCAAATTTGACGGGGCTGCAGCACCCAGGAGACGAAGGAGGAGGAGGAGCTATATGATGTCAGCGAAAGAATCTTCCTCCTAACTTACCAGTTTGTTGTTGATGCGAGAGGTGTTCTGTTTATCATTATTAGTATTATTATTATACATTATTATACATTATTATACATTATATATATATATATATATATATATATATATATATATATATATATATATATATAGAGAGAGAGAGAGAGAGAGAGAGAGAGAGAGAGAGTTATTATGCCTTCGCGTTGTGTTGCCGGCTTTTGCTCCAAAACCCACAAGGATGGGGTAAGTTTATTCAAGTTTCCCAGAGATCCCGAGCTGCATGCGAAGTGGGTGAAGCAAGTCAGGCGCACTCGTGACAAGTGGGAGCCCTCACCAACATCCGTCCTGTGCTCTGAACACTTCAATTTGGATTGTTTTGACACCCTTCCCAGCTTAAAAGAATCTCTTGGGTGTTCAGTTCAGCACAAACGTGTGCTGCTACCATTAGCAGTGCCTACAGTATTCCGGAGGGGGTCTACTAGTAGCTATGCCGGATCCAGCAGTCGCCTGGGACAAGGCGACTCCTCCAAAGACAGTCCTCCTGTCAGAACATGTGTTGAGAAACGACATAAGATAAAGGTACGTAGAGCTATAGAGTGCTCCGACATGATGCTAAAAATAGTAACCATGCGGTCTGCGCGGCCATCTTGGAAGCGACTCGCTCCAGAGCGCTCATAGAGTACACATCATAGAGTACACATTCATGATAATCATAAATGTAATCATAAAGTCGGCATGATATCAGCCATGTATTTGCTTGTGAAAGCTTGCACTGTCTTCGATGGTGTTGGATGGTTTGTTTACGTCTTCTTAGTACTAATACAAAAAAACCTGATCTATGGGTATGGGCATCATATCGCCTAGCCTTCCTCCTCACTTGCTGGTTTGTTGATGTGACAGATTTGTAGTAGCAGTTGTAGTATTTTGCCTTTGCATTGTGGTCTCTTATTGCCAAGTTGAAAGAATTTGTTTCTCAAAGCAAACACTGAGGGAAAGCTAACTTAGCCAGACAAGTAGGCTACAGATTGTCATTTGCTTACGCTGATGTAGGTTATCAAATATTTTGCTTCATTCAAGGATAAAACTAAGAAGCCATAAACTAGAAGACGTGCCTGCCAATATTATCCTAAATGTATCACGGATCAGGCATAGTCGTAAGCTTATTATGTTAGCCATTTGCATGCTCCATTAGGAACTATGTATTCAGTGTAGCATACGGCTTACATGATATAAGCAGTGTTTACACATGCAAGACAACAATACACAATATTAAAATATTGATTCCGTAACATTTTGAACAAATACGGGTTGACCTACCAATCCTTGTTATCCAACCTTGTGGTGTTCAATGCTGGGCTGTCTGCCTGTCCGCTGTCCATCTCGGGGTCGGAGTCGCTCTCAGATTGCACAGTAACAGGTTCAAACCTGTACGGTTGGATGCACCCGTGTTCGTCATCACTTGATTCTTCCGATCTATCCCACTTACAACACAATTCTAGACTCCCAGAAGAGGAAGAGCTAGAGAGTCCACCGGCGTTTTCATTCGTCATTTCCATTGAGTAGACAGCCAGTGAACCGCAGCGTGTTCTTCCACTGACGTCACAACATGGCCGCGAGCCATGGACCCAGTTTTCTTGCGCTGTGCAATTAAAAGTTGGATATTCGCGTAACAACAGCTTCTTTTCACATAATTATAACAGAAATCTAACGTTTGCCATGTTGTATAGTTTATTTAAGAAATTGCATAGAGTCATGTTCGTGTCATCAGCCCTTTAAAGTAGGTGTTAAAGATGTCGTGGCACCTTGAGGGAAAAAAATGGGGATTTTTTTTTTAAGCTTGTTGAATCTGAATCTCAAAAGAACTAGAGAATATTTATACAGATCATTTAAACATTTATATAAGAACAGATAAAACAGCAGAGCTGCAGGACATTTTTTATCTCAATGTGTGACGTCAGTTTTCCTGCCACACCCATGAATTTTTTCTCCTTTTCTTTTTGCACTTTCATGTTAGTTTGCTTTAGATTAAACAACAATTCACTGGAGACCATAAAGCTTTCCTGACCTGCAGGATGCACTGGATATGTGACCTTCTTCTGTTAAGCACACTGAATAAGCGACTAACTGCCTCCTTTTGCACTTTAGATGAGCGAACTCATTTTCCTCGAGACTGATCAGATCAGTGGTGGGTTTCCCAAAAGCCTCTTAATGCTAAGAGCATCTTAACTAGGGGAGAGAGAGAGAGAGAGAGTATTTAATGTTCTGGATCATCTGCAAAATAAGTTTGTTTGTGTTGTTCATTATGTATCGTAAAGTTCCAGTTTAACTTCTCACTGTTACGCAGCACTGACACTGGAGACTCCTTCCAGAAATGATAAACACACACATTTCTCCTTCTGGAAAACTTCACCAAACAATAACTTCACACCTTTATTAATCTGTTTATGTGGATCGTCCACTGTACAAGTCCCTGTAAATTATCTGTTACTATAGAAACAATAACACAGTAACATAATTTAGTTTAAAAAAATTTAATAACAACCCCAATTCCAAAAAAGTTTGGATGCTGTATAAACTGTAAATATAAACAGAATGTGATAATTTGCAAACCACGGAAACCCGATATTTCATTGAAAATAGTACAAAGACAACATATCAAATGTTGAAACTGAGAAATTTTATTGTTTTTTGAAAAATATCTGCTCATTTTGAATTTGATATCAGCAACACATTTCAGAAAAGTTGGAACGGGGCATGTTTACCACTGTGTTGCATCACCTCCACTTTTAACAACACTCTGTAAACGTTTGGGAACTGAGGAGACCAATTGCTGTAGTTTTGAAAGAGAAATGTTGTCCCATTCTTGCCTGATATACAATTTCAGTTGCTCAACAGTTCGGGGTCTCCTTTGTCGTATTTTGCGCTTCATAATGCACCAAATGTTTTTGATGGTAGACAGGTCTGGACTGCAGCAGGCCAGTTTAGCACCCAGACTCTTTTACTACAGAGCTATGCAGCTTTAATATGTGCAGAAAGCGGTTTGGTGTTGTCTTGCTGAAAGAAGGAAGGCCTTCCCTGAAAAAGATTTTGTCTGGATGGCAGCATGTTGCTCTGAAACGTGTTTATATCATTCAGCATTAATGATGCCTTCCCAGATGTACAAGCTACCCATGTCATGTGCACTAACGCCCCTCATACCATCACAGATGCTGGATTTTGAGCTGTGCACTGATAACAAGCCGGATGGTCCCTCTCCTCTTTAAACTGGTTAATGTGGGGTCCATGATTTCTAAAAAGAATTTCTACTTTTGATTCGTCAGACCTCGGGACAGTTTTCCACTTTGCCTCAGTCCATCGTAAAAGAGCTCAGACCCAGAGAAGGGGGCGGGGTTTCTGGGTATTGTTTATATCTGGTTTTAACTTGCGTTTGTGGATGCAGACTGACAGAGTCCCATGTTAATATTTTTTTTCCTAACTGACACTTCAATGCAATCTTTATGGGTTCCGGGGGGGCTTGGCCTAACGTGCTTACGTCACTGCGAAGCGCGGCAAAGTTGCGTTCGATCCTCTCAGTTTCTGAGGTGAGATGGATGTGGAAAGCAATTCAGCACGGTCCTTAAAAGAAGTTCCATTTAGTCAGCGATCAAATCGAGCTAAATTGGCAACAAAACAAGCTGGACCCCCTCGACCAAATCTAAACATAAAACAAATTTCGACAAAGGGGGGGAAATCATATACTCGAGGTTTTACTTCAACATGGTCCCAGCGCAAATCCTGGCGAGCTGGCTGCGAGGACGCCTCAGCGGTTTTCTGCTCCCCCTGCTTACTTTCCCACCCTGGAGGGGCTCCACGGACAACACTGCTTGGACGGTCACTGGAGTTTCGGGCATGCATCATTTGTCGGAGAAAATAAAAAAACATGAGTCATCAAACATTCACATGGGCAGCTGCCGGAAATTTTCGGCTTTTGGGAGAGTGAACATCGCTACACAACCGGATGAGGGCTACAGGCTAGCAGTTCGCCGCCACAACGATGAGGTGAGCAAGAACAGGCACATATTAAACCGGCTCACCCAACGCGTGAAATTTTGTGGAGTGTTCGAGTTAGCTCTACGAGGCAAAGACAATGTAATAGCCTACCACTCTTCAATCCCCCCCCCCACTCTCTCACACACACGTCACAGAATCTGTTCACTTTTAATGTTTTCAATGTGCATTTTTATATTTGCCACACTTTGCTCTGAGAGTTAGCACTTTGGTAATATCCTTGGTAAATACCAGTAATTGCAAGATCTAAAGATCCACTCATCTATTTATTCAACTGCTATTGTTATGTTAGCCAACTATTTACACTGCTTTGTTACAGTAAGCGCACTTTCCTGTTTGTCCCTAAGTTGCACAGTCTGTCTTGCTGGTCATGGAGTTTGAAGTACAAAATCTATTTCCAGAACATTCTGTAGAACAGTACTTTCAAGATTGGCAAATAAATATGTATTATTTTTTAAAAATATGGTTTCCTTTCTTATTTAGTTCTTGGACATATCTTTTATAAAGATATCATTCACATCATACAATATTGAAATAATGTGAATAGTGAATAGGGCGTAATTGGTCATTGTGGAGCCAAACTATTCTTTGATTGTGAATGTTGTTTGCAACTTTACACCACAGCCTATAGCTTAGGTAGCTACAGGGAAAAGATTTCTGTAATGTGCTGCCATCTAGTGGACAGAAGTGGCATGGAACTGTGACATGCAGAGAGAAAACAAAAAAAAAAAGAGTCAATAATGTCTGGCTACCTATAATGTACCTGTTGAATGAGTCACCTTATGACATTATTGGATAATTTGCCCCTCCTGAGAAAATTTTCAGGACCTGCCACTGGATGCAGTAATGAAGTGTTTTCACAGACGATGGTTTTCTGAAGTGTTCCTGAGCCCATACAGTGATTTCCACTACAGACACGTGTCTGCTTTTAATGCAGTGTCTCCTGAGGGCCTGAAGATCACAGGCATCCAATGTCAGTTTTCAGCCTTGTCTCTTGCATACAGAGATTTCTCCAGATTCTCTGAATCTTTTAATGATATTATGGACCATAGATGATGTGATCCACAAATTCTTTGTAGTTTTACATTGAGGAACGTTATTCTTAAATTGTTGCACTGTTTGCCCATGCAGTCTTCCACAGAGCGGTGAACCCCGCCCCATCTTTACTTCTGAGAGACTCCGCCTCTCTGGGATGCTCTTTTTATACCCAATCATCTGACTGAACTATTGACAATTAAACAAATTAGTTAGTTTTTTTTTTTTTTTTTTTTGGGGGGGGGGGGGGGGGGTGGTTGGTTTTTTTTTTGCATTACACAACTTTTTCAGTCTTTTGTTGCCCCTGTCCCAACTTTTCTGAAACATGTTGCTGACATCAAATTCAAAATGAGCAGATATTTTTCAAAAAAGAATAAAATTTACCAGTTTCAACAGTTGATATGTGGTCTTTGTACAATTTTCATTAAAATATTGGGTTTCCATCATTTGCAAATTATCACATTCTCTTTTTATTTATGCTTTACACAGTGTCCCAACATTTTTGGAATTGGGGTTGTAAAAATGAGGTTTCTGTATCTGAATGTCTTGGTGCTTGTGTGTGTGTGTTTAAGGTCAGTGATCGTCTGCCTGGTATATTGGACATCCTCACTCTCGCTGGTTTCTCCCATCATGAAGGCCGTCTGGGACACCATGTGGTTTATTTGGACAGTTGGGTTAACCGTCTATGACTACAGCCAGAAAAGTGAAGCAGAGAAGCGCATCGACAGTCTGAACAGCCACATTAACACTGTGAAGGACCAAGTAAATGCTATGAAGTACATCATCTTCAGCCAGCGGTGTGTTATTGCCCTGCTGAGCACAGTGCTGGTGATCGTATGCACACTGCTGTATTTACGTTCGAAAGGACAGACTAACAAACACTAGCAGTGTCATCTCGTACAAATAAATCACTAACTTCCTTTTTTCCATTTCCTCTCATTCATTGTAAAAGAAATTGTAAAAAAAAAAAAATTTGGCATTACTGTTTTGATTTGTTAAACCAAACTATGGAAATAAATTGTAAAAGGGTTTTTTTTAATCTCCCCATTGTTATTCACTAAACTCTATTTTTGTTTGACCAGCATCTCACCTCCAGTCACTCCTTCACTTTAATAAACCAGTAATAAACACTGTGTGTGTGTGTGTGTGTGTGTGTGTGCTGTAGTTAATTAATCAACAGCCATCTGTGATGACTCAGAGTTACGGTTAACATTTTACAGTGGATTATTTTCCTAAAACTGCACATTGCCAGGTGTTTTATTCCTTTTATACCACAATAATTTACTTTACCACCAATTACACTAATATTAAAGAAAGAAAAACAAGACTTTTTTCAGACTTGGGAATATTTTCCTATCTTTTCCCCTCCTAAACTCAATCACAGTTTAGGGCTTTTTTTTTTTTACTCGGCTTTACCCAACAACATTTTATTTTACCATGTGTGTTTTTTATTTACATGTTTATTTTCCATTTATCCATCATCAACCCCTTGCTATGACTGATCTTACAATCAGCAATCTGGCAGAGTACTGATGAAACGGTAGGATTCAGTGCCCCCAGTCCCCACACACACACACACACACACACCCCACGACAAAGTGTTTATTTCTGAAACAAAATCCACAAAGCAACTGTGTGAAACACCAATGAAATGCAAAATACCACACACAGATGTAATCTCAAAAAGGGGGGGCAGAGACACAACACAATTAAATCTTCCACTAAACGCTGAGGATCAGTTTTACAGCGGCGGGTGAAACGTGGGCCTATCAGGACATGGGGGGGGGGGGGGGTGTACTAAAGGTCACGTTTATTAAATAAATCAACTCGTTTAATATATAAAACCTGCACAACATCTGAACTGTTCCTCTAACACTACGGCGTTTTTTTTTTACACTTCAGGATAGAGGTTCATGGTGTGTGTGTGTGTGTGTGTGTTTAGATGTGTCCAGTCTGCAGGAGTGTGTATTGTGTTGTGAAGCGCTCCACACTCTCTCCGGTCAGGCTCTTCATGGCCCTCCAGTGGAGTTTCCCACAATTCTCAGCGTTGCCATGGGTACCCAGCTCCTCTTTAATGTAATCCATCCATAGATCTACACACACACACACACACACACACACACACACACACACACACACACACACACGAGATCAGATCTGATTATCCTGTGCGTGTCACGCTGCTAAAGTAAAATAATCAACACCAGTGTGGTGTGATGAAGCCGAGTCACTCTCACCATCCTCCAGCTGATTATTTTCCTCTAACAGCGTGTCGGAGTATTTTATTCCTCTCACACCACAGAGATTCACCAACAATGTTTGTACAACCCCGATTCCAAAAAAATTGGGACAAAGTACAAATTGTAAATAAAAACGGAATGCAATGATGTGGAAGTTTCAAAATTCCATATTTTATTCAGAATAGAACATAGATGACATATCAAATGTTTAAACTGAGAAAATGTATCATTTAAAGAGAAAAATTAGGTGATTTTAAATTTCATGACAACAACACATCTCAAAAAAGTTGGGACAAGGCCATGTTTCCCACTGTGAGACATCCCCTTTTCTCTTTACAACAGTCTGTAAACGTCTGGGGACTGAGGAGACAAGTTGCTCAAGTTTAGGGATAGGAATGTTAACCCATTCTTGCCTAATGTAGGATTCTAGTTGCTCAACTGTCTTAGGTCTTTTTTGTCGTATCTTCCGTTTTATGATGCGCCAAATGTTTTCTATGGGTGAAAGATCTGGACTGCAGGCTGGCCAGTTCAGTACCCAGACCCTTCTTCTACGCAGCCATGATGCTGTAATTGATGCAGTATGTGGTTTGGCATTGTCATGTTGGAAAATGCAAGGTCTTCCCTGAAAGAGACGTCGCCTGGATGGGAGTATATGCTGCTCTAGAACCTGGATATACCTTTCAGCATTGATGGTGTCTTTCCAGATGTGTAAGCTGCCCATGCCACACGCACTAATGCAACCCAATACCATCAGAGATGCAGGCTTCTGAACTGAGTGCTGATAACAACTCGGGTCATCCTTCTCCTCTTTAGTCCGAATGACACGGTGTCCCTGATTTCCATAAAGAACTTCAAATTTTGATTTGTCTGACCACAGAACAGTTTTCCACTTTGCCACAGTCCATTTTAAATGAGCCTTGGCCCAGAGAAGACGTCTGCGCTTCTGGATCATGTTTAGATACGGCTTCTTCTTTGAACTATAGAGTTTTAGCTGGCAACGGCGGATGGCACGGTGAATTGTGTTCACAGATAATGTTCTCTGGAAATATTCCTGAGCCCATTTTGTGATTTCCAATACAGAAGCATGCCTGTATGTGATGCAGTGCCGTCTAAGGGCCCGAAGATCACGGGCACCCAGTATGGTTTTCTGGCCTTGACCCTTACACACAGAGATTCTTCTAGATTCTCTGAATCTTTTGATTATATTATGCACTGTAGATGATGATATGTTCAAACTCTTTGCAATTTTACACTGTCGAACTCCTTTCTGATATTGCTCCACTATTTGTCGGTGCAGAATTAGGGGGATTGGTGATCCTCTTCCCATCTTTACTTCTGAGAGCCACTGGCGCTCCAAGATGCTCTTTTTATACCCAGTCATGTTAATGACCTATTGCCAATTGACCTAATGAGTTGCAATTTGGTCCTCCAGCTGTTCCTTTTTTGTACCTTTAACTTTTCCAGCCTCTTATTGCCCCTGTCCCAACTTTTTTGAGATGTGTTGCTGTCATGAAATTTCAAATGAGCCAATATTTGGCATGAAATTTCAAAATGTCTCACTTTCGACATTTGATATGTTGTCTATGTTCTATTGTGAATACAATATCAGTTTTTGAGATTTGTAAATTATTGCACTATTGTTTTTATTTACAATTTGTACTTTGTCCCAACTTTTTTGGAATCGGGGTTGTATTTATTAAAGTAAGACGTTATATTTTTATCCGTTTATTGTTACATTTAAACGTTGTAGCCAAGGTAGTTCCTGTTCTCACTTGCGTTACATGAAAGCAGCGATAAAACACTCGTTCCCTCACCAAAACCAAACAAAACACGCAGCTCGTCATGTGACTGAGAACTGGAAACTCGCCTGTCCTGAAGACGTCAGAAAACTTGGTTCCAGCTCCACCTCTGAAACTGGAGACTCCTTCCGGAAATGTTACAGAAACGTCTCCTTACGTCAACAAAACTTCGTCAATTTTTTAAAATCTGTTTATTATCAATCAGTGGAGCTTCTGCTATAAACACGCCCCCTGTCAATGAGCTGTTACTATAGAAACGATGACGTATCAGTTTAGAACATGTGCATTAATATAAATATTAATCTGCTGTACTGTCAGAGCTGTGGGAATAACACACACACACCCTTCCTCTACAGTCCTGATCCCTCAGCTGAGTCACTCACCGTCTGAGGACGAGCCGAACTCACGCAGCGCTCGCTCGTAGTAATCTCTCAGGTGACTCATCTTCGGCTTCTCCTGAAACAAACAAACAGAAGTGAAAGATTAAAAACATGTGGCTTAATATGACAGTACATCCTGAAAATTAAATCTTTATGAAATTCCTAATTTAACTCTAATACTGGTACAGATAACCTTATTATTATTAAAAATTTCTATGATTTTAAAGCATTAAAAACGCGAGGTTTTGATCAGACACTGTTCTGATGAACTCAGAGCCGATTAAACTAAACTTTCATCTACAGTTCTGTGCAGAAGTCTTTGGCACATGGAAAGAAACGCTGTCGACCAAAAACGGCTTTAAATAAATAAATGAAATGTTTTTTAATCTGAAAAGTGCTCTCTTATGGGATATGCTGCTCAGACATTTATAAACTTTTTTTCCCCCTGTAACATTTAATTTTGTGCTGGGGGAGGAAAAAAAAACCCCGAACGATTGGAACTCTAAAATGTTTTTGTGATGTTTTGACTCGATAATGTAGGAGTCATAAAATAGAAATCTATAAAAATAAAAGTTTGTCTGGGAAAAGGGGGGGGCCAAGACTTCTGCACAGTACTGTATATTTAGCAAATTATTTAATCTCCTTGTTTTCTTTTTCCCCGGACAGGGTTTATCTTTTAGTATGACAAAATATATAAAAACACACAGCACAAATTTATATATATATATATATATATATATATATATATATATATATATATATATATATATATATTACAATGTGCTTTCATTAAAGACCTCTCTCTCTCTCTCTCTTATCAATGCTCAGAAACTTCATATTTAAATATTTCTGAATATTTTACTGAGCCAAAACACTGCTGCCGTTATTTGTGTGTGTGTTTTTTCCCTACTCACTTGTTGTTTCTCGATCTGAACCATGGTGGTGAAGAAGGTTTTGGAGAAAGGGCGATGCTCGTGCAGGCTGGAGAGACAGACAGAGACAGACAGACAGACGGCGGGTCAGATCAGTAACACTTTACAGCAAGGCTCCTCTAACTAACCCAGTTTACTGTGTGTTTATGACGCGTCAGTGTTAATAAACCAGAACCAAGGCTGATACAGTAAGGAACTGCACTTCACAACACAGGCATTTCATTAAAATCATCAACAAACGTCACCTGCATTAGTGACTAAAAACAACCTCATTTTCCTGAAAGTCTAAATATTTCAGGATCACGTCTGCACTCTGATGGTTCAGTGAGCTGCTGTTCGGGTCGCTGATGGTCCGAGTGCAGGTTCAATAAGAAAAGTGTTAGTTAGTGTTACCGCTGAACATCACGGTTTATTGATGCTCATGTAGTGAGTATTAATGTAAAGAATTCCTGTCAAATTATACTGCTAGTGTGTGTGCAATGCCGGGGTGGCCCTATATTTAGCCGGGACCATCCCCGGCCCAAACCATCAATGGTGGCCTGCTTGGAGCATGGGGAAAATAATTTTCACTAATTTTGGTCACTGACCTTATTCTTGCATTAATCATCAATTCAACTGCACTCTGCATTTTCACATGGCAGCCCAGACGCCGACAGCATCGCAGCAGATTAAATAGGCGCTACCAAATAAGGAAATTCTCCCCTCCCCTCTATTGCAGTTGGTTTGGTCCAAGACTCCTCCTCTGTATTGCGGGGAACTTAAACAACATTGGCGTGAAACAGCGCGCGTCAGTGATGGAGGGCAGAAAGAGGCCAGGTGGAACCGAAAGGGCGGAGCTTAAAAAAAGGAAGGAGGTGGCAGCAAAATGTGCCAAATTGACAGATATGTTCTCAAGACCAGCTGGTAGGTTACGAAAGATATGGAGTATGATAACCCTGTTTGTCGATTTTATCAGTCTATGCTAGGCCTATAATGTGTCGATAGTTTGCGATGTCAATTCAGCTTTTTGATGTCTCGTGAAATCTCGCAATTTACACGGTATAGATGTGGTGTATGTCTTAATTCTAAGAAGAACCGGACATTGCTTTACATTATTAACAATTTTAGATGAACAGGTCCCAAATGTGCTGTTGCGCGTTATTTCCTCATCCAGCCTATTTCATCTCGCTGTCACACCGTGCATTTCCACAGGCGTGCGCACATTGTGGTTATGAACACATAGGCCTAGAAGTCATATTTGATGTTAAATAATTGTTGTTAAATATATAACTTAGAAGAGGTGTATGCGTATGCCAATATTCTAAGCAGAATCGAACACTTGCTTTAGCCTACATTTCATTTAACCATTTTTGAGTTGCCTAATGCGCCCTCACGCTTTATCTGCCGGGTGCTGAGTACCCAGCATTGTTGATTTGCCATTATTTTCGAGGCGTATGCGGCATGTAATGCACAAGCATTGGTTCAAATGCACGCGAGAACCTATATTGTTAAAGTGAAGTGAAGTTTACCTGAATTTAAACCAAATAAAAAGCACTGTGAAAGAACAGTTATTTGTTTTATCTTTTTTAATGTACTCAAATTCCTCCTCCATTTCAAAGTGGCCTGAATGTGAATTAAACTCCCGGACTGAAAACAGGGCCCACTCCGGCCCTGTGTGTGTGTGTGTGTGTGTGTGTGTGTGTGTGTGTGTGCGCGTGTGCGCGTGTGTGTGTGTGTACCTGGTGAAAAGTTTCCTGGCTTTTTTGTAGCCGCCGGTTCTGTAAGCCCACTGCAGGTACATTTCCTTCAGCGCCGTGGAGACGGCCGGGACCGGACACACCAGAGCTTTCTGCAGCACAAACACACAGGAAGTGGATTTCATCATCATCATCATCATCATTCCTTCTACAGAACCACAGCAGGAAGCAGATTCAGCTTCAGCTCGTCATCATTAATCTGATAAACTCCGAAATAAAACAGCTATCAGATTTTGTGAGATTCTGAGAAGATTTTATATTTTTCTTCCAACTCAAATGCAGAGATTTTTAACTTCCAACATCTACACACTCCGATTAAACTCAACAGATCCAGGATCAGTGGAACATTACCTGAAACAGAGCTTCGGTCTCCTCTGGGGGCTGCGACACGACGCTCCACTCGGCCTGAAGGTTCCACAGCGGGAGACTGTCCTGAAGACGAGAGAGAGAGAGAGAGATATTTCTAGTCCCTGTATGCTGTGCATTGAGTTTTTAATTAAACTGAACTCTGATCAGTCCCCGTCACAAAGCAGATTTACACAAATCTGGATATTCTGTAAAATGTTTATTTAAACTGATGGTTATGGTAACGTGTTCTCGGCTCAGCGTCGTGATTAGAAACCGTCTCTCATTCAGCCACAGAAACGGTTCACGGCGGCTCTAATCCCAGCCTGATCAACTGCCCAGTTACTCACTGCTCAATTAATTAATTACAAAATTGTAGGAAAAAAAAATATTCATTATTTATTCACAGATTACTGTGCATACATTAGTAAAAATAATTATTAAAAAAGGGGCGGCACGGTGGTGTAGTGGTTAGCGCTGTCGCCTCACAGCAAGAAGGTTCGGGTTCGAGCCCCGTGGCCGGCGAGGGCCTTTCTGTGTGGAGTTTGCATGTTCTCCCCGTGTCCGCGTGGGTTTCCTCCGGGTGCTCCGGTTTCCCCCACAGTCCAAAGACATGCAGGTTAGGTTAACTGGTGACTCTAAATTGAGCGTAGGTGTGAATGTGAGTGTGAATGGTTGTCTGTGTCTATGTGTCAGCCCTGTGATGACCTGGCGACTTGTCCAGGGTGAACCCCGCCTTTCGCCCGTAGTCAGCTGGGATAGGATCCAGCTCGCCTGCGACCCTGTAGAACAGGATAAAGCGGCTACAGATAATGAGATGAGATGATTAAAAAAGTGAAAGTATCTTTTAGACTGCATACATCTATTTATTTATTAATAAAAATGATTTGCGTGCATTATTATAGGAGAACTGAAGTCATTTTTAACTTCCTTTATTTCTTAATTAACGTGTTATTCAATTACATTTTCGGTTTTAGTAACCTTATATCGTGACTCGTATTGGCAACTAAATCACAATTAAATATGATACTTATCGGCCTGTTCGGTTTTTAGCCGTGTTGAATTTAGTTCGTTTGGTCCACGGCAGGCGTCGCTTATCCGCGCGATCTTCACGAGACTTGTGCGAGACTTCGAAACGTGACGTGTCAGCCAGGTGTCAGTGCTGCCATTTTGAAAACTGTTTTCCAAACGAAATATTGCACAAAAACGAGTTTAAATGACGATTACTGCCTACTTTTTCCAAACTTTCCCGATCGCTATCAAAATAAACAAAACTTCCGGCTTGATTACGTCAGCGTTCGAAAGAGGGCGCACGCGTCTTTTGACAACGTTGGCAGATGTTGGTCACTTTGATTTCCGCTGTACGGTTCACTTCCCAGGGCTTTACATTAACTTTTTTGCTCACCGGCCACTGTGGCTTGTGGTTTTCCCGAGTCACTAGCCATTCAGCCTTTTCACTAGCCACAACTTTGTTGCCAGGAAATCGCAGTTTTTTCTTCACCATGATACGTTAAAGTTCGGAAGATCTAGATGTAATTATGAACGGCAGCGTATAATGCATCTCTACAGTAGCGCTCAAGTATTCAGTGCTGTTAAGGTCGCTCCCTATATGAAAACATGCAACCAGTTCAGACAAAAATATAAACAGAGTATTCTGTTTATTGAACTCAAATTCAAGCCCCTTACAATATGAAATATCGTATAATATGAAAAATAACATTCAGTACAACTGAACTGATTCTAATATTAAAAGTCCAGTTCAAAACATTTATCACTGAAAAACATTTGATGTTTTGATATGCAAGTATTATGTGTATTATCAAGTATTATTATGTATATTATAGATTATCTATAATAGTGTGTGTGTGTGTGTGTGTGTGTGTGTGTGTGTGTGTGTGTGTGTGTGTGAACATGTGTAGAGAGAGACATTAAATGTCCTCATTACATTCATCATCAGATGAGTCTGAAAGGTCCATGAAAAATGGTCTTCGTGACCGGAGGCTTCCAGCAGGCCGTAAGTTGATAGCTGGGGCGGATCAACTTCTTTCCAATCGCGTGAACGTTTCTAACCAGCAGCTCCATCCTCTCCAGCTCAGCCGACTTCATGACAGCCAGGGACTGAAAGCAATGCTGTCCTGTAGTGAACCAGCCGTCTTCACCTGTTTTGATGTTATAGTACCTACCGATGTGTGCATTTGACTTTTCGTGGTCCTTTATAGTTTCGAGTTTAAAATTGCTGGTGCCTGTCTTTGCCAGACTTTCTACAGTCTTCGCAGTACAGGGTATTTTCGGTTTTGCTATGAACTAGCCAATCTCGGCCGAACTTCCATTTGTCATTGAACTGTCTTATCTTCCTATTAGCGTCTTGTTCATCTCCATGGCCGCAGCCAGCTCTGAAGCCCCCGCGGTCCGGACCTCGGTCATTTTTAAGAGCTCAAAATACATTTGTACGCTAAATATTCAACTGGATAAAAAAATAAAGAATAACATTAAAACGTCTCTGTAAAAAGTGCATTGTTAATGATGTTAAACGTTGATTCTGTCTTCTGTGTGTGTTTCGTGCGCGCGGCTCTGAGACCAAGAACACAAAAGTGAATGAGCGCGCGACTCGGGGGAGGAACGCAGTGCAGGAGACGCGGGGTTTCCATGGTAACCATCAGCGCACTTTCATCAGCTGTTAAATTTACATTTTCAAAGCAGCGCAGTTGTAGCCTGCCTTGTTTGTGATTTTAAAAATAAATCATTCGATAAGCCAAAGCAATAGAGTGGAAAGTTTCAACTTGTGTTTGCCTTGGATAACTTTGCCTAAAACATGGTGGTGTATACTGATTTATTTTTCCCCCAGAAAAATAATTTTTTTTTTGGTGTTGTAGGTGTAACGGATGCCAGATTGTTAATGTATCTCTGTTCCATAGGCTACATGGTTAGGGGATCTTTTGTCCTCATTGCTTGGGCCAGATCAAACCATTAAACAAGCTTCAATTATTCTTACTCTTGCCACATACAGGATTTTTTTTTTTTCAAAACTGATGATATTCAGTTCAAACACCATTAAAAGTAATTTCAGGAATAGATCTCTTGTGTGATGTGTAATTCACCCTCTCATTTAAATATGGCAGAAATGTTTCGGCACGCGCTTTGTGCATCACGGACCTCGGTGATTTTAAAATGCTGCTCCGGCCCTGATCATCTCTGCCCCTTTTTCCCCGAGCAGCAGGGTTTGAAACTCCAGCTATGTGCCGCCACATAGTGCGCTTGTCAGTCATCAGCAACTTTGTTGCTTCGTTCATTAACCGCAGGTTACCGTATCACTGATTTTATCTGAGACGTTAACGAACGTTCTAAACAATTCTAACATGTTGTCAGAATGTTTATGCAGGGGCTCATGGGAGTTGTCGGCGCGTAATATTACATTGCAACGCGTTTATTAGATCAGATGCCTTCAGAGAAAACTACAATTAAAATATATTGTCATACCACAGAATAAACCACCCGCCAAAGTGGCTAGTGAGACTAAAGTCATTACCCGCCAAAGCCCAATTTTACCCACATTTGGCGGGTGGGCGGGTGCTAATGTAAAGCCCTGTTACTTCCGTCCTACGATGTCTCGCACAGGTCTCAACAAATCTCGTTTACGGCCATTGCTTTGACATATGGACTGAGATATTACAGAACATTCAAACACTCATAACTTGCTATAGCAGCGACAGAATAGCGATCAAAAATGCATTCCTATATTTAATAAAATGAGATAAATAGAATTATTATAAATTTGCCTTCAGTTCTCCTTTAAAAAAAAAAATTCCTGATATTATTACATATTCACTATATTATAGTTGTTAATTTATTTTAATTGCATGTTTATTAGAGAATTTTTTATATGAACGTTTTAATTAAACCAAAAATTACACAAAATATTTCAACAGACTGGAGTTATTTAACTGAGGCTCTCGAACACGTGTAAATATTCAACAAGTCGAGACGCAGACTGAAGAACAGAATAAAAGCTTAACGAGACGAGTTTTCTGTTGGATTCAGAAGGTTAAAGGTCACCTCCGAGGGCGTGGAAGCAGAACGAGCCCCAGGCGTTATCTGGGCAAGAGCTGTTTAATGGGAACATTTTATTTAACCCTGTTTATTTCTGGAGAATCGGATCAGTTACCTTGGGATTCACGAGCTTTAGCGCTTCCTGGAACAGAGGCCCCGCCTCCTCGCTCTGTAGCTGCACCAGCGTCTGCAAACTCAACGTCCACGTCTCCACCGATTGGCTGAAGCGTTTAGTGGCTTCTACGGCGACCTGAACAGCAACTTCTGTTTTCTCAGAGGAGATCAAGACATCCAGCTGAGAGACAGACAGACAGGCGCGAGAGAGAGAGAGAGAGAGAGAGAGAGAGAGAGAGGTCAGTATGACTCTACAGTCTCGCTTTATCCATCACGTTAAAATGTCCTGATGGTGATTTGTTGTTAACAGTCAGTCAGTCAGTCAGTGTGGCGCTGAGACTCTCAGTAGAAGATGAAAAAGTCACTGATTTGCTGTCAGGTCATTAAGCACAGCACTGTAGACGGTGTTCTCACCCAGGTCCTGTAGAAAGCCTCTTGCAGCAGTGAGGCATCATGAGCTCTCTGAAGGACACCGAGCAGCCGCTCTCTTCTCTGAGGATCACACACACACACACACACACACACACACACACACACACACACTACAGTAAGCACTAAAAACAATACAGTAGCTTTGAGGGGTCACATTTTTAAAATTCAGTCCTTTGTGTGCGCTGACGTTTCACCAACACGGTACCTTTTCCTTCAGCTCAGTGACGTTCGTCTTCCTCTTAAATCTGGCCAAGCAGAACGTCACGTAACACGTCCACATGGGTTCTGCAGAGACGTGAACTGTTACAGATCTCATATACAGCAGTTAAGGCGATATTAATGAAACACTGAGGAGATTTACTGATGGTAACTGCGCTGATAGTGAAAGCAGTGAACGCTGAGTCGTTAAACACGTAGCTAAACTCCGCATACACAAGATGGCCGCCGCATGGATCCTGTAGTGCCTTTATACATGTCTTGTGCAGAAATGAACGTTCCCTGGCTGTGTGGTGCCATCCCACTGCAGCATATACGACACCGTGTCCACAACCAGCATCACGTCTCAAATCACACGCGTGCGTACGGAGGAACAGCGTTCCTGAGCATTCCTGTTTAAATGTTAAAAGCCTTTTACTCCTAATGGAAGGTCAGTTTTGTCTGCCATTCTTCTGGATTTTCTAGATTGGTAAAGGTTTTGAATGCATGGTGATGTTTTCTGATTTCAGACCGAGATCATGACAGTGGAACGTTTTCGGAGAGACGGAGCTCACCAATCCGTAAGCTCCTGATAGACAGAAAACGTTTTGGCTTGGATGTGTCATCTAGTGGACGCGGCTTTTCATCCTCCAGATGTGCACAAAGATACGCAAGCGACTGCACTGCAGCGCCGTAGATCAGAACACCTGTAACACGTGCCGTCTCTGGGTCACGTTACCTGTGTTGAGGTTCTTGAGCCCCTCCTCGTACACGGCGCCACAGCGCTCCTCTCTGCTCACGATGTCAGCGGCCTGTCTCTGCGCCAAGTGCAGGTCAGGAGCCCCGCCTACCACCAACTCCCGCCGAGCCATGAAGTCCCAGGTCACGGAGTCGTCAGTGTGCTGATTCTGCAGACTGAACACAGGTCCGTTCAGTTTTACTTTTCATTCAACTCGTTAATGTATTAAAGGCAGAGTCAGTGTGTAGCAGTAGGTCTTACTCCTGTAGGATGGAGTCCTGCAGCTCCTTGGTGAAGTCAAAAATGGCAGCGATCTGGAGCAGTGAGAGCATAAACTCCGCCCCTGCGCACAACGGAAAGGTTAGCATTACAGCCGATAATGCTAATAAAAAGACAAAAATGATAGACAGAGTACACAATACACACCTTTAATTTTCTGCGTGGCGTCTTTATAGACGACTTCAGCCAACCGGCCGCTCAGGATCTCTGGAGAAAACTCGTACTCACCCTGAGGAGAAAACACAGCAGGTTACTGAGGTACGGACCCATACTACACATTTTTATTACAATAATTACCTAACATTTTACACAAAGGTACTGTATTTAAAGCAGCAGTAAGCAGCTTCAAAAATGAAGGAATTTAGTAGACGGGTGTTAGTGCAAGAAAGGAATGTTTTATAAGGTCTGTTGTGCTGCACACTCGTTCTTAGTGCAGATTTATCCGAGCATTAAATCAATATGCAGTTAAGCACCACTGAAACTACGATTAATGTGGCATCAACCAAATGACATACGAGTGAGTTATGGGTCTGAAAAGATTCATACCAAATCCAACTTTATTAATATTTTGTGCTTTCCAAACTTACAGCACTGGATTAAATCATGATTGTGTGATCCACGGTATACTGATTAATAAGCCTGACTGTTAAGATAAAGTCACATATGGCTGCTTTAATAGGCAGAGAATAGAAGTTAAAAAAAAAAAAAACATACAATGTCGATTTTGGCACGTTCCAGTTCCTGCTGTTGTTTCCGCAGTTTCTCGGCATGCATCAGCTCCATCCGGAAATACTAAACACACAATACACTGTACCATTAACTCCGTGGAGTGCTGGGATTTAATTTCTTTTTAAAAATAAAACCAGCTCTCTCTAATACAAATATAAGGCTTGTTATCGAACCTTACACAATAACATTCTGGATATTTATCAGAGAGTCACACAACTTTTCATTCCTGAATTCTTCAACAACAAAAGAGAATTATACAGTTAGTCCAAACGGACATTATCTACAATATTTAAACTTCTTTTAGAGTTATTGTGGCTTGAATTAAACTCACTAAATTCTAGGGACCAGACAAAATCAAACAGGCTAAGAATTAGAACAAGTGAATAATACATTTTACTTTTGGTTGTTTTTTTTTTTTTATCATGAACCTTTAGGACTGCTTCACAGACCCCAGTTTGAGAACTCTGACTGAAAGTACTGTACATGTTGTTGTTTTTAAATCTAATAAGTGCTCTGATTTGTACTCGTCCATGTGAGACGTCTCGGTCACTCACCTCCTGGTAAACCTTCTTGTTCTCCGGATGGAAGCGCAGCGCTCTGAGAAAGAGGTGGCGAGCACTTTCAGACGAATTCCTGTCCTCCATCTCACACTTGGCTGCCATGATCCATAAATCTGGATCCACCATTATTAAAACAAACAAACAAACAAACAAACAAACAAACAAACAAACAAACAAACAAACCCCTACAAGTGAGTGCATGTTCCTTCTCATCACTAAACTAAACTTGACCACTAGGGGGCGATGAAGTGACAAAAAAGCACTACTTTAATACAGCTTGTATACGTGTACATTGTTTTTTTTGTTTAAGACCTTAGAGTGACTTGTAGTCCATAAAAATCCAGTAAAAGACTAAAAGATAAAGACTTTACTGTGTTTGTCGGGGTGGACGGCCAGCATGGAGGAGAAGACCTTGCTGAGTTGACCCTTCGTTCCCTAAACCATGGCAAGAGACGGAAGAGAAATAAAGACCGTTATAAAACTACAACTGTACAGGTTATTGCAGAATGAAACTATAGCCACCATTTTAAACAGCATGATCTGTAAAATAAAAACATATATTTGTAAGAAAGCTGAACTACACACCCATTTCTTACAGAAAGCGACCTGAGAGAGCCACAGCTGGACATCCTCCTGAAAATTAACAACAAATAAAATCAAATAAAAGGTGTTCGAGTGTCAGGTTTAATTTTTTTCAGTGGGTTTAAAGGAGAACACTCTGTACCTGCCACTTCGACGTCGCCCTCCTGAACACGCTGTTGATTCTCTGGATGATGTTGAACTCGATGTCCTCCCTTTTGAAGTGGTAGCCGATTCTCTGCACAACACAAAAGAAGAAAAACGTCATTCAGACGTGAAGGTGTCCTCCAGCAAATCAAATACATAACAATTTGACAAAGAAACAAAAACAAGGCAAGAGAAAGTGAAAGAAAAACTTGTATGAGAGATGAGAAGGGCGTTAACGTGTTGTTCACGGTGTTGGGCTTTTATCATGGCACACTCACGGCTCTTCTCTTCTTGATGAGCTCCAGCACGTTTACTTCATACTGAGAGAGAAATTAGGAAAAATAAGAGCACACACAGTCAGTAAATAAATAAATAAAAAGTCTATTCCAGCTTCATGCAGTGTGCCTGTTGGAAAATGGCTGCGTCTCAAACACAGAATAACGGCTTTATCTCCACCCTGTACGGTGCGCTGTGTTTAATACAGGGCCATAGAGGATTAGTCAAGTGCACTACAAAGGGTATAAAATAACAACCTTAAAGGTAAACTCCACCCAGAACAAGCTGTATATTCATCTTTATGATCATCATTGATCTTCAATACCAGCCAAGATTTCATTTATAATTAAACCCCGAGTCGACTAGAACTTTTTTTTGGACAAGTTTCACAGGTGGTGCCGTTGTATTTATCTCTTGCTTTATCTCTACCTAAAAAGAGAGATGCGGCAGCGCTTTAGTCCTTTAATCTGTCCAGCTCTCTCACCTCCTCATCTGGACACTCAGCTCAGCTTCCAAACCTTCAACTTTCATTCGCACACCACCGGTAATGCCATCGCGAGTGCTGATCACCTCGTACAGTACATCACAAACAAGCCGAGCTGAGTCTCGTAATAGAACGCAATATCACTCAGGTGACACGTACACACTGCCAGCTGCATTGCATTCTGGGACTCTGAGTTCAGTGTTGGTTACAAATGTTGGTTCCAACTTCTACACTGGATTTCTCATCAACAAAACTCTGAACGTAGCTAGAATATGAGAAAAGACATTTTGATTCGAGGAGCCTGACTGCTCATAATAACACTTATTTGACTTATTTACTTACTGAATCAATGCTACCTTTTTGACACTCATTTTCCTGGCCTTCACTTTATTATGATCACTTTTCAACTATTATCGTTGTACGTAATCATGCATATTTTGAAATTGTGGTGGTGTAAGTGGTTAGCACGGTCGCCTAATGGCAAAAAAGGTTCTGGGTTCGAACCCAGCGGCCGGTGAGGGCCTGTGTGGGTTTCCTCCGGGTGCTCCGGTTTCCCCCACAGTCCAAAGACATGCAGGTTAGGTTAATATGGGCGGCCTCGGGCTGAGGTGCCCTTGAGTGAGGCACTGAACCCCCAACTGCTCCCCGGGCGCTGTTAGCATGGCTGCCCACTGCTCTGGGTGTGTGTGTGTGTGTGTGTTCACTGCAGGAGGGTTAAATGCAGAGAGGAATTTCACAAGTGTGTGATGAATAAAGTTGTGCTTTCTTTCTTATTTGCTTCATGACCATCTGATTGTACGTCATTGTAATTTGACGTGCCTCATACCGCTTTGACAAAACAACATTTTCCCTCAGGCATCAGTAAAGTACTGCAGCTATTTATCTATGGGTTGTTTTACAATCAGGGTACGCAAGCTAAAAATCACATTTAACACTTATTATCTTCAATATCAAAAGGCTTGACTAAATAAACTCGGTTGTTTATTGTAGCCCTGTGATCGCTCTATTTACCATGCAAAAAAAAAATTGGTGATAACGTTATTTTTGGTGAATGTATGGCAATATATGTCATATTTAGCAAAATTACTCGTGTCATTTAGAAAAAGTGCTTTTTTGACCACAGGTAGCTCCAAAAGGGATGCACTTACATCATTCTTTATACCATAAAACACATATTTGGCTCCATATCATTGGAAACAGAGTTAAGTTTTAATGTTGAATGCCAGTAAGTTTTCAGACTATTTTGATCAAATTAGTCTGTAATTGTGTCAAAAAAATGTCCTCTCCGAGACAGCTCATTTTTCAATATAAAATAACATATCTAAAATGATTATTTTCATCCTAAAATGTGGTCAAGATATTGGGACATAAATATTAGAGACAACTAACACAAAGCTTACAGCCTTATATTTAAAAGCACTATGGAAGTAGTGGATTCTGAATTGTCAAAAAAAAAAAAGTCCTCTCCGAGAATCACTTCATTTGTTTCTCCCAGCCCTGCTTAAAGCGACACTTCATCTTCTTTATCTTATAGCAGATTACACAAAACTACCATACAAAAAAATACCTGAAATCTGTTCTTTAACTCGTCCTTCACTTAAACACTGGTACAAGAACCAGTTTGAATCAATTTGAATTTTGGATCCCTGTGACACAAACTTTGGCCCAATCCCAATTCTAATTTCTACCCCTACCCCTCTCCCTTCCCCTCCGCCTTCCCCTTGGCCCTTCCCCTTGAAACTGAGCTACAAGGGATAGGGCTTGAAATTCAACCCTTACGTATTGGGATAGCCCTTCAACGATTGCATACGTCATCGCGTACCTCCGTCAGCGTTTACGTTAGCAAAACGCGACGTGTCATTGGCTGCGACCAGCCGCTACAGTCAGAGCCAGAAATCTCTGCTGGCAGGGTGTGATTTGTTAACTAACACCACTGAATGGGATATCTTTGCCGCTTCGTGCACCACATCCGACAGAATGAGGTGTCAGAACACTCATGTAAACAATAAAAGCGAGAATAACAGAACAAAACGTACGCAGTCAAGCAACCGAAAACAATACTCACTCCCAAAGCTTTTTAGCAGCAGCTTGGATTTCAGAAATCGCTGCTCATTCTCAGCTCGAAAGCGAATCAAGCGGCGTGTTTCCTCTGGATAACAACTTAAAACACGTAAATAATGGAGAAAATACATTTATGACAATCTTTCGCCGCGGGAACCGCCATCTTTCTGAAATCCGCATGGCATTGTGGGAAATCACTCAAACCCCTTCGTTCGGAGTCAGCTCCAGGAAAATCTCCGTTTGGAGGGGTACAGAAGCCCTCCCCCTTCCCCTACCCCTCCGCGTTAACTGGGATTGGGATACCCCTACCCCTTCACGTGAACACGCAAAATGGAGGGGAAGGGCCAAGGGGTTGGTCCAAGGGGTGAAATGGGATTCGGCCTTTGTCCCCTGATTGTAAAACAACCCCTATCTATCTGTCTCTCCCCTTGTGACGTCATTACAAGACACACCTACTCACTTCTCACGGGTATAAGGAGAATAAAGCACCAGCTAACCAATGAACACCTGGATCACTCAATGTGGCACAGACATTTCAGCACAGACATGTGTAAGGTGTTTGAGGTTGGAGTTTTCCTTTAACCGGCTGTGTTTGGGATGAGTTAATGCTCACCTGAATGTAGCTAATGTAATCTTCTTTACTCTGCACGGATCTGTGGAGTTTATATTCCAGAGCTGTGGATCTTTTCAGCATCGATCTGAAAGAAGTTTGTTTTTACAACAACAATTATTTTAAGATTAATAATCTATGAAATCTGTACCTCGTTGTCCCCCAGTTTCCCCGCTGATCTGATTACTGACTTCACTTCTTTCTTGGTGAACAGTCCGACTCTCTCCAGCTGCTCCAGCGCCGGAAGCCGCTCCTCAATCCGCTGCTGCACCAAATCCGCCATTTTATATCACTCTCTATTTACACACCGAGACTTTTATCTAATATTTGTTTTATTAAGATTATTTTCCCCTCGTTACATCGTACACACGTGGGTAACGGAAGCTGTGTTTCAACTCACATTCCGCAAAGTTTCGAGCAACTTCCGGTTCGTCTGCCTAAATCCTCCGTGTAGAAACGCACACTAAAGTAAACAGATCCTCGTGTTTGTTTCTGTTAAATATGAAATGTAAACTATTAAGAGGGGTGTGTTTATTAGGATTGACTTTTTATTTTTGTTTTAAATTCTGTTATTGTTCATTTTTCAAATTGAAGTATAAAATCAATCTTAATACATTACCATGTCAATCATTAATTAATGATTATCACAAATAAAAAAATAAGTCTAACAGATAAACACCTACATAAAAATACTAAATTTCTTTCTTTCTGAGAGACAGGAATAATTTAACATAATTTTTTTTAAATGAGGAACAGATAAGATCCCTATGTGTTTTTGAACACATCATAAAAATTCAATGTACAATTTTCCAGTAACATTCTAATAATAATTTTATTTAAAAAAAAAAAAAAAAAGATCTTTACCTACTGAGGCATTACAGGTGACTAAACCCGCGGGTTAGTTGTATCCATCGTCTACATAAATTTTTTTTTATAATAAAACAAATATAAAACAGTCCCCAAAATATACAAACATTACCAGATCCGATTAATTTTTTCCACATTAATTAATTAATTAATTAACGAACGAACAAATGAAAAATAAATTAATTAATAACATACTGAGAGAAATTACTGTGGTCAGGAATTAATTAACTATTATATTTTTTATTTAATTTTTTTTACAAATGCATAATTTAAGGATGTATAAATGTCTTACGTATTTTATTTATTTATATAAAATTTTCTCACGTTTGATGATTTATTTTTATCTTTTGAAGATTTATTATTATTAAGTACTTCCAAAGTAAAAAAGATAAGTATAAAAATGTAAACATCTTTAATTTTAAATAAAAATGTATTATTCGTTCTGTATAGATAGATATTTACGAATTATTTAAAAATAAATATTACTGTATGTGTTAAATTAAAATGCTCACTACTGTATACGCCCACTTTCAACGCGCGAGCCTCTTGGCGGCAAATTTGCAGCGTCTACCTACCTTTATTTGACGTCAATCAAACAATAAAACCAATCAGAAGCCTTGAATTACGAGTCGCTCTGATTTGATTGGACTACGCTATTTTGAAGGGGCACGTCTGAAATGGAGCGACCCTCTAGCTTTTTAAGCAGTCCCTCGATTTATATTCCGGTGTAGGACTTTTTGAAATAAAAAAAAAACATTAAATTAAAAACAATTATTCAAATATATATGTATGAGTATGTGTGTGTATAAAAAAAATTATAACCGTTTAAACGATCTCTTTCTGTTTGTGTGGCTATTTCTAGTTTGTGTTGAATCCTGAATGACTCCTGAGCTAGTGATACTACATAGGACGTCGGGGATGATGACTTTATAGACTAGGTAGTGCACTAAGGTAAGGGATGTTGGCGGTATTTGCAATTCGGCCCGTTTGTTCTTCGCGGCTTGGCGTTAGCTAACTTGCTAAAGACTTTCTGAGGAGGAATGCTAACGTTTCTGGATTAGCTAGCAACACCTCAGCGTATACTTTTACCTGGAATATTTTATACATTTTATTGGTTTTTTTTTTAGACTGGGGGCTAAATCGTTAAACGGTTAAATGTTTGTAGGTAACGGTTAAGTGATGTGTTTCGAATTAAAATAAGAAGAGGAGTAGGGAGAAACAATGAAAAGAATTTAAAACTGAATTGATTTAGAAAGGAGCGCGCGACCGGGAGATTTTTTTTTAATCCAGTTAGCTAGCAGGCTAGTTGAGAAACTAGCCTTGCTAGTTAGCTAGGTGTTTTTGTTTGTTTTTAACGCTAATACATCAGTGTTTTTATTTGCGGTCCGGCTGTGAGTTTTTATTTCCATCCTGTGTTTGTTGCCGTGGATGGCGCCGCAGAAGTACCCGGGTCAGGTGGTGAGCGCTGCTGCGGGCGGCAGGGCGAGTGGAGCGGTGTGTGTCTCCGCCGTGAACTCGGTGAAAAAGCCCAAGATGGAGCAGATCCAGGCCGACCATGAGCTCTTCCTGCAGGCCTTCGAGAGTGAGTCTCACCCCTCAGATAGAACCGTAATAATCACCATCATGTTCTCTTCTATAAACACACACAGTACCGTGTCCTCAGTCAGTGTAACTGCAGGCCTCTGAGAGAAAGATGGAAAAAAGCTATAAATGAAAACTTATTTCAAAAAACAATAACTATTTCACCTGTAACATGCATTTATACATATAAAATAAATATTTTCTCACGTATGGTTCTGTTCCTGTCTGTATTTCACACTAATATCACATTGAATCACTTTATAGTCAAATAATAATAATTTGAATTGATGTGAAAATGCTTAATTTCTGATTTAAAAATTGTATCACGATTAATAAAATTAAACTGAAAAAATGAGTTGTATTTTTAATAATATAAATATCCATAATAATATACAATTCGTCAGTTAAATCGTAATAATATTAATTTAACCTGTAATGAGTGTTTCATTTAGTTTCTCACTTTGGTTTTGTTAGTCTGTTTTTTTTTTTTTTTGTATGTTTGGATTTTTCATTAAAAAAATAAGTCCTTTTCAGTAAATAAGTTAAACAAAAAGAGACATATATGTTTTATTATTGCTGTTATTACTGATTAAGTATATTTTATTGTGGCACAATTAATAAAATATCAGATCAGTGAGTCAGACGTTTTATAAAATCAGAATAGGATAGATGAGTCCGATGTGCTCGGTGCATGTACTGTTACAAGTTTAATTGTAATAATTATTAATATTTAATAAACTTGTTTTTATGAACACATTGTCTAGGTGTGATTTGTCTCTCAGGTCTAAAACACACCACTCATATCTAATAAAAAAATCTGATATCTGACTGATCGGATATTATCAGAATAAAACAAGTTGGATTTGGAAAGGATTTATTTTTTATTTTTGGTCAAAACTGGAAATGTTTATAGATAAAGAGAGTGAGAGTATAAAATTTATGTGTGAAAAAATTAGCTGAATTTATAAAATCTGCATTTTTTTTTCCCCAAGTCGTCTTTGTTTTTAATAAGAGATGAGGTTGTTTTTTTTTTTGTTTTGTTTTTCCTGGAAGTGAAGCTCTTACAAATAAATTTTGAAAGTATATAATTTTTAAAGCTTAGAGACAACAGAAATGCAGTATCCGTTTTCAGGAAACAGATTAAGGGTGGATCAGATTTCTGAGGAAAAACCTCCCAGACATCGGATCCTGTAACAAGCAGCAGAGACTGAAGCTGCATTTGGAAAATAAATCTAAAGAAACTTCACTGTTTTTCTTTTATTAGGATTTATTTTATTACATTTACTTTTTTTTATGTTTACAGTGTTTTTTTTGTGTGTGAAAGAGTTTAACTGTGAATTTCTTCAGTTAAAGTTTTTTTAAAAGATTTTTTCAGTATCAATATTTTTAATTATTAACTCTTATTTATGGATATTTTGTTTATTCTTCTACTTTATGATTCTCATGCTTATTCTCCCATCATACTTTAATTTCCTTTAAATTATTTCTGATCAAAGAGTAAAGTCGGATTTTGTCGTGATGATGGCGGTGAGTTTCCCCAATGATGAAGGACAGAAAGGACGTACGTTACACAGCTGTCTGTTTTATCGAAAGCTTTCATTATCAGAGATTTAACCGAAGAGTTTCGAGTAGTTGTTTGTTCTCCCCTGATGGTGAAATTAATTTAACTTGTATGATATATTTATACACAACGTAAGTCAGATTTATTAATAAGTCCCAACGTGAGAGTGTGAGCTCCACCCTTTTACACAACCCCATAATAACGACCCGTTAATCAGGCGTTGGTTACAGTTTACTCAGGAACAGGGATGTGCTCGTTAGAGCTGGAGCGATACGACACAAATATCACATCACTGAACTTTTCTGTGATGCCAGCGAGACCACGGTTTGAAGATAAAAATAATAAATAATAAAGTGGTGTGTTTACAGCAGAGCAATTACCAAACATGACATTTTAAAGCCCCAGCAGATTAAAAGTATTAATTTTTGATAGCGATATATTTTGTTTAAAAACAGCGTAAATATTTTTTGAATGATGCACTTCAAAATTATACAGCAGAAATAATGATTTACACAAAAAACACAGATTTCTTAATTCAGTTAAATACTTTCACACACACATCACTTTACATAAATATAATAAAGTATAAACATAATAAAAATCAATCCTAAAAATAAAATACAATCATGTCTCTTTATATGGAAACATTTCAAATCTAACTGCAGGATTGAATTCTTTTCTCTGCTATCTAATGTATGTTTGTTTGTTTGTTTGTTTGTTTATGTTTTGCTGGTATAGATACTGATCGTGTTTCTCGTATCGGTTCCATCTCTAATTAAACTGTATCATTAGCGATGAATCCTGTGGATCAATCCTTTTTATATTATACATTTTATATAATATAAAATTTTTTACGTTTGTTCTTTTTTCCTGACAGAGCCGACACAAATATACAGGTTTCTGCGCACAAGGAACCTCATTGCTGTACGTATAAACATTTATTTACATTTATATTTCTCTTTGACATGTTTTATGTCAGTAATCAGCGGTATATATTTTTAAAAAAAATCACATGCACTAGTAGGCGGGAGATATGATATGACAAAAATATTATCCTGATATTTTAAAACGTTTCCACTACACACGGTATGCATCATGACATTTTAAGTTTTAAGATCCAATCAGAATTTATAACTTTTATTACAAAATACTGACGATATCACCGAAAATTGTATTGTGAAAGACTTTTATTACAATATCGATATTGTATGATTGTATCACTCCGGTCCTGATCCTCAGAGGAAAACGTCTGTTCATGAACTTATAAAGAACACAGTGTGATATAATACTGTAATAAGTGTGTGTGTGTGTGTTTCTCCTGCAGCCGATTCTGCTCCACAGGTGTCTCACGTTCATGTCCCACAGAAACTCTCGAACAAACGCTAACAGGTAACTAACACTCTACACTGAGCAGATGAGGAGGTGGAGGTGGAGTCATGTTCAGCTTTATTAATACTTTATATATGCGTATAACAGCTGTAATTACTTGTTTATAACACAATAATAACCACTCCATGTGTGTAGGAAAGCATTTAAAGTAGACAACATGCTGGCAAAGGTGGAGAAGATGAAAGGAGATCAAGACTCACACAGGTACAGAGCACGCACACACATACTTACACACACACACACACACACACAGCTTTCCATGTGTTTAGTGATTTGCTTTTTTTTTCCCCCCTCCAGTTTATCGTCACACTTGCAGCTGACCTTCACTGGGTTCTTTTATAAAAACGGTGAGTGATTTAAAAAAACGCCACAGCACTACCAAATTCTGGACTCTGATTGGTCAGAAGGTGTTGATTAATTCTGTTTAACAGCAGCTCTGACAGGGGGCGGCACAGTGGTGTAGTGGTTAGCGCTGTCGCCTCACAGCAAGAAGGTCCGGGTTCGAGCCCCGGGGCCGGTGAGGGCCTTTCTGTGTGGAGTTTGCATGTTCTCCCCGTGTCCGCGTGGGTTTCCTCCGGGTGCTCCGGTTTCCCCCACAGTCCAAAGACATGCAGGTTAGGTTAACTGGTGACTCTAAATTGACCGTAGGTGTGAATGTGAGTGTGAATGGTTGTGTGTGTCTATGTGTCAGCCCTGTGATGACCTGGCGACTTGTCCAGGGTGAACCCCGCCTTTCCCCCGTAGTCAGCTGGGATAGGATCCAGCTCGCCTGCGACCCTGTAGAACAGGATAAAGCGGCTACAGATAATGAGATGAGATGAGCAGCTCTGACAATAGTGCAGGTTTATATTAATACATTTGCTCTGATTCATTATGGTTTCTATAGTAACAGCTCCTACACGGGGTGTGTCCAGCAGATAATAAACAGGTTATAAAAATCATTGATGTGATGTTTTCTTGAAGTAAGGAAACGTTTATTTCACATTTATGGAAGGAGTCTCCAGTGTCGGAGGTAAAGCTGTAACTTTAGTAAATTTTCCGACATCTTCAGGACAGATGAGTTTATGCTTCACACTGTAATAAATAAAAATTGTCATGTTGGAAAGTTGCTGTGGTGTAAGAGGAATAGAACACTCAGGGAGGGAGCTGTTACAGGAAAGTAATCAACTCTGTGATGGAAACAGTAAGTTGTCTTCTTTTTTTTTTCTTCCTGTTTCCACTTTGTAGATAAGCCATGTCAAAACTCAGAAAACGAGCAAAACTCGGTTTCTCTGGAGGTGCTACTCGTCAAAGTCTGCCATAAAAAGCGAAAGGTGAGTTTAAGTTTTAAAAATAATCTTTAAAATGCACAGTAAAGCAAAACTGTTCACACTCCAGAATATCATCACACCCTTGTAATTCACTTGTTTGATTTTATTTATTTATTTGGATTTTTTTCTATTAATTTATTCATTTATAGCAAGTTTTATGTGTAGTTTATTTACTTTAAATGTATTTATTTAAAGTTTTGTTTATTTTTTGTTGATTGATTTTAAATATATTTATTGTAAGCTTTTTATTTTTTATTTGCTTTAAATTTTATTGATTTAAAAAAAAAAGTTTTTTACTTATTTGTAATTTGTTTATTTGAACTTCTGTTTGTTATCTAATTGAAATGTATTTATTTAGTTATTTAATTTATTTACTTATTCCAAGTTTAATTTTTTTTCAGTTTATCTATTTTAAGCTTTACTTTTTTATTTAAATTTTATTTGCATATTTATTTAAAGGTTTATTTACTTTAAATTTATTTATATATTCTAAGTTTTACTTATTTAATTTATTTTATGTTTAGTTATTTATTTGAAGTTTTATTTTATTTTAAATGTAGTTATTTCCAGAATTATTTTATTTAAATGTTTTATTTATTTGTTTATTTTATTTTAAACGTATTTTAAACTTAACATTTTTTAAATTATTGTCAGCTTTATTTACTTATTTAGGTATTTATTCAAAGTTTTATTTATTAAATTACATAAGGCAAGTATTATTTGACTTGTTATCTTATGTAATGGATTAATTTTTTTTAAGCCCATTTAATACTTTAATTAAAATATTGCACTATAGTAGTACATTTAATATCATTATTGTAATAATATTATTAATCTGTATGAAATGTTCAGTAAATATTGTAATAAGATATAATATTGGCACCCCTCCCGCTCATACTGGACTTTAGCGCCCGTGACGGTGTTCTGTATTTTATTTCTCTCTCTGTACAGGATGTCAGCTGCCCCATAAAGCAAGTGCCTACAGGGAAGAAGCAGGTGCCTTTAAACCCGGACGTGAAGCAGACAAAGCCGACGTCGTTCCCCACGCTGCTCGTGTCCAGCACTGAGTTCGAGCCGAGCAACAGCCACATGGTGAAGTCTTACTCACTGCTGTTCCGAGTGTCCCGGCCTGGAAAAACACACTCCAGTGCCTATGTCAACGGCGAGACGGATGAGAACATGGGTCTGTACACACACACACACACACACACACACACACACTCTTCATGTAAATCATTTCCTATTCACACACTAACAAGACTCCTCTGTCCTCCCTGTTTGTTTCTCTCACTTGTTCCCTGAGGTGGAACTTGATTGGTGTTTAGAAGAACTTTAGAGGAACCTTGAGCTAAAAATAGCTCTTTTTGTAAAACTGTGTGCTTCTTGTAGGGTTAAAAATAAAGTGTGAGTATGAAAGCAACTCAAACTGTTAATTTTACTAAGAAGAGAAACTGAAACTGTTCCAGAAATGTTTCAGTGATGATGATGATATTTGCGTGTGCACTATGAGCTGGATTTTAATATTAAAAGTGTTCTGTGTACCAGTTAAACCAGTTATCATAGCTGCTTTTACTGGTAGGGTATTTTAAATATAGTGTATAATCTTTTATTATTTTTAATGTGCGTGCAGATGTGAAGGAGGATCTGTCGAGCAGGAAGAAGAGGGGTGTGTCTCACCGCGATGACGAGGGAAACGCCGCCGAGACGTTCGTTGCACAGATGACTGTGTTTGACAAGAACAGGTGAGAGATGAGCACTTTGTTTAGTATCACTTGGGAACATTATAAAGCTGTACTTCAAGTCCTTCTTTAACTTTGTCCTGACTGTGTGTGTGTGTGCTCTAGACGTCTGCAGTTGCTGGATGGTGAGTATGAAGTGTCGATGCAGCAGATCGAAGACTGTCCTGTCAGTAAGAAAAGAGCCACCTGGGAAACCATCCTGGACGGAAAGGTGTGCTTCTCACTTATTTCTGAATGACTGACTGTGTTTTTGTAAGGAAGTGTACATGGTACACATGTTCACACTAGCATGTAACCAGTCACTCGTCTCGCTTGTACTTTGCCACTTGTGGGCGTGGCCTTCTAGACCTAGCTACCTAAACACGCATTAAATATCACACTAATCAGCATGTGATTTACGTGTTACATGCTCGGCTTTGTACTAACTTCATTCTCAGATTGGATTAGCTAACTGTAGTAGTGAGCTACGTTCACCAGCAACCACATGCCAGTGATCTCTGAGAATGAGAACTGAGAAAATCTCAGTTTAAATGTGGCTGACATGTACGCAGTAAGTGAACGATTGCTTACATGAACATAGCATTACATTTATGAACATTTTTTGCCCACCATTTTGTCCAGAAATTAAATTAAGCTAAATAACATCGGTGGTTTGTGAGCGAGATCGTCTCCTAAATTCTACATCTTCAACTTCTATAGCTTCACTTGAGCTGATGGAGTAACGGAACATCACTTTAGATGGGAAACGGCTGTTATTTTCACATAACGGCACACTCTAGAGTAGGGCTGCACGATATCAGAAAAATATGTGATATTCGATAACATGACTGAATATCTCGATATCGATATGTATCACGATAATTAAATATATACTGTTTTTCTTACCTCTACTCGCCGTTCTGCCCTGTATCTAGCATTTAAAAAAAAACACCCAATGCATCGCTTCCATTCCAACATTATTTTTTATTGGAAAAACATGGCTACACCTGCAATGGTGTCCATCAATCATCTTTAAATCTCTTAATTTTTGTGAGCGCAGCAGAAAACGTCTTAAGTTGAAATAAACAAAAAACTGAAAACTACATTAACATAAAGCATTCAAAATGGCAATTTCAGCGGCTCCCGGGAGATGAAGGTGAGCGACACAGATTCACCATAAACTCAAACACAATCTGTTAATAACACACGCGGGTGAGAGAGCAGTGGTGTGTGTGAGCGAGCAGTAGTGTGTGTGTGTGAGAGAGAGAGAGAGCGCGGTTTTATGTTTTTATGCTGCTGTACATCAGTGTTTGTCCCAGCGAGCCGCCCCACCACTGTTTTACAGGTACATGTCTTGCAAAGTACCTGAGTTTGCAGTACATCACCCCTCCTGAATCCAAAGCACTTCCAAATAGCAGACGTGCATTTTTTTTTTTTTTGGAAACCAGTTCCTCCTCACACAAGTTTGTCTCACCACACTTGCTACCGCTCCCACCTTCCGCCATCACCACGAGGCTTTTACTTGTTTTGCAATAGGGGGCGGAGTTATCCCGCGGCGCTTGTTGACATTCAAATGTGATTGGACGGCACAGAAAAATGTGCCTTTTATCGAAATTTAAGTAATTTTTGTGGTATGTGTATTGCAAACTATGATATCGTGATATCGATACTTTTCAATATATTGTGCAGCCCTACTCTAGAGCGTGTCCTTCCCTCTGAATGAGCAACAATAGCATATTAGAAGGAGCATTAATATAAACCCATCGTTCATGTTACTTATAAATTATAACACGAGCCACAGTGTGAGGACATCACTATAAAATTAATAGGATTCTTGTTATTCTGTTTGTTTTGCAGAGGCTGCCTCCATTTGAAACGTTCTCTCAGGGACCGACTCTACAGTTCACACTACGCTGGACCGGTGACCCAAACGACCCCTCGACGGCTCCTGTAGCCAAACCGCTGTCCACACGCAACTCTGACACCAGCGGACCTGAAATTCGCACCCCCACCCTCAGATCTGCCCCGGCGGGTAAAGTACAAATTAACACTTCTAGTTAGTTACTACTACTGAAAGTGTGTAAAAGCACTTATATCGTGGTTTTTATGTCATTAGTAGTGAAAGACTCGATGAACAGCAGCAGCAGCAGTACAGGAGGAGGGGGAGGGGGAGGTGGAGGAGGTGGTGTTCAGACGAGGAGAGAGCAGACCGTCTCTGAGCCCAGACAGAAACTCCGCATTTTCTATCAGGTGTTTATTTCGTGGTCTTTCCCCCGTGACACTTTTGAAATGCGTCGTAAAGTACAGACGTGAATTCACAGTGGATGTTCGTTCTTTCTTTCTGGAAGTTTCTGTACAACAACAACACGCGGCAGCAAACGGAGGCCCGCGACGACCTGCACTGTCCCTGGTGCACGCTGAACTGCCAGAAACTCTACAGCCTCCTCAAACACCTCAAACTCTCACACAGCCGCTTCATCTTCAACTACGTGGTGAGTCCAGGCTTCGCTGGAGATTCCTGCAGGACTCACAGATCTGGGATACAACGTGGATTTTTATGGAGGCGTAAATAGTCACAAGCAGAGTTAGTGAGCTAGATAAACCACTATGAGCCCATGGTTACCATGACAACTGGGCATCTTATCAACACACCATAGCAAACCTGCACCAAACTTGGTCTAAAGCCTTGTTCAGACGGGATTAGTTGTCCATGTGGAGGTGGGTCATGGAGTGGTTAGTTACATGAGTGTGTGCGTTTGTAGTACATAGTGAAGACACACCCACCTGTGTGATTTCATACACAGTGAATCTATTCATATTACCACAGATGTTTGGAATATCTGGAAAACCATTCCTGTCTGAATAATATCTCTTGCCTCTATAGAATATTTTTCAGCTTTTCTGTGCTTTTTCCCTCTCAGCCTCATCCCAAAGGGGCCAGGATAGACGTGTCCATAAACGAGTGTTACGACGGCTCGTACGTAGGGAATCCTCAGGACATCCACAGCCAGCCCGGGTTCGCCTTCAGCCGCAACGGCCCCGTCAAGAGGACCGCCGTCACCCACATCCTCGTATGCAGGTACCAGCCAATCAGAGATCAGCTCTGCAGAGCCTCATTTAAACCTCAGGGTCAGTTAGAGTGACGGATTATCTCCAAGGCTGCGATTTTAAAGGGTTTACTCGCACTGCGGCTGTGTTCGTTAGGCCCAAACGCACAAAGCCGAGCCTGTCAGAATTCCTGGAGTCGGAGGACGGCGAGCCGGAGCAGCAGAGGACGTACGTGAGCGGACACAACCGCCTGTACTTCCACAGCGACAGCTGCATGCCACTGCGTCCTCAGGAGATGGACGTGGACAGCGAAGACGAGAGAGACCCCGAGTGGCTGAGAGAGAAGACCTCCACGGTAAGAGAGAGAGAGACAGCGCCACTCTGAGGTTCTGATTGGTCACAAAGTAGAAAAGCTGCAGATTATATTAACGCGCTTTTCCTGACAGCAAATCGAGGAGTTCACGGATGTCAATGAGGGAGAAAAGGAGGTGATGAAGCTGTGGAACCTCCATGTCATGAAACACGGGTAAGTCCGAGGTTTAAATTTTGTAAAATACATTTTTTTAAAAAAATCTGTTTAGCGGTCTGAGAAACGCTGTGTGACTTCCTCTCCAGGTTTATAGCAGATAACCAGATGAACCAGGCCATCATGCTGTTTGTGGAGAACTGTGGTCCTCACATTGCACACAGGAACCTGTGGCGCAACTTCCTGCTTCACCTGGTCAGCATGCACGACTTTAACCTGGTCACCACGGCAACCATCGACCGGGCGATGACGCGGCTGCGGGAGATCCAGGCCGAGCTGCCCAAGCCAGAGGAAAACGCCTGTAATGGCCACGTCGTCTCCTCAGGGTTCTCCCTGCACGGCAAACGCACCAAGAGTGGCGTCACTGACTGAACACCGAACGCCTCCGCAACTCCGAAAATCAACACCGCTGTGGTTCGGTGCCAAATCTTTACAACCCAGAAAAAAAAACTGATACGGTTTCAAATTCTAGAGCGAGAACTAAAGTAATAGGATTCACACAGCTAGCTGCTCGGAATCATCAGAATTTTACCTTTTTTTCCCCCCTCTGATTCTACAAAATGCAGAAACTGTTTTTGGTTTTCTAGAACTGACCGAAACTGCCGTTCTCTTACAGCACGTTAAAATTCACTGCTATGTTCTGATAATTAGCTCAGCGCTCGTGGAAAATCATGAAAAATAATTTCTGAAAATTTGCAGAATAGTTTAAAGAAAGTGGGTTTTTTTGTTGTTGTTTTTTTTAATTCTCAAGATTTAAAACATTTAGAAATGAATGTTTTACAGCGGAGGCTAAATTTGTAGACAAAGACGAGCTGCTGCCGTTGTAAAAAAAAAAATCCATCAATTTTCTGCACAATTCTAGAAAGCATTTCTTTCTGACAAGTTTTCCAGATTTTAACAAAATGATGATAAAAATAATACCATAAGATTTCCTGCCACCCAACATCTAGAACGCTTCACAGTTCTTTTCTGTCAGCTTGATATTTCATTTGAATGTTTTCTCTTCAATTCTATGAAGCATTTCTTTCCAGTTTTCTAGAATTCAGTAAAAAACAAAAGCTAAAACTAGATCGTTTGCAGTGCACCGGAGGTCATCATATTTGCAGCCCTAACCGACTCTATTTACAACCAAATTCTACAGTTCTGAGCCAGAGCCGAGTTGATTTTGGAGATGATTCTTAACAAAAGGACGTTTTAGACTCAAACGCCACTTTTAAGGACTGAAGCAGCTTTTTTGTGACGTTTTTTGTATCACACACACAACACTGAGACTGTTTTGTTTGTTTTGTTTTTTAGTTTGTTTTCTCTGTTTGTTTATCTCCAGATTCCTTTCTGCCATTATCATTAACTCTAGAAAGGACATCCTGCCAGTCCTGATTATTTTTAATCTTTTTTTCTTTTACAGTCCGTTAGCACTTCATTTCACTTATTTAGTGATTTTTATTTTTCCCCCCCATCCTCTCTGAGTGCGGCACTTTGCCTCATCCATCTCAGCGTTATTAATTAATTACTTAATTAATCAGCAATATTATCTGAGCTCATGCTTGTATTTTTGCCTTTAATGTCAGTTAAAGGTGCACAAGGAACAAAATTGGACTTTTATTGGCTTTTAGAAATGAACAAATATATGGATGGATGGATGAATGAAAAGAGGGGCGGAGCATCTCAACTTCATCCCTCTGACCCCTGACACACCCCCCCCCAAAAAAAAAACCCGAACACACGATTAGAATAGTTTAATAATCTGATCAGGATGTTAATCTTGCATCTGGTAAATAAGTGTGTCGTACTTTATAAAATGCCAAAGCACTCAGTTTTTTCTTTTGGTTTTTTTTGTTTTTGTTTGTTTGTTCCCCCCCTTCACTCAGTATACAGTGTATATTTCAAATTGTAAACGAAAAATTGCATAGGTTTCCCTGTAATGTGGAAATATGACAAATTAAAAATGTTTTAAATGAAAACGGAGTGCTTGGTCACGTCGTGCTTCATGACATTTGGTATGTTGTTGAATAGTTTGTTTATTTCACAGACGGAAAAAAAACCCTGAAGATCAAGAATTTCACCATCACTGGAAGTTTGATCTGTAAATAATTATAAATAAACTCTGCATTAAATACAAATCACTTCAATTCATGGAAGTAGGAGATGTGAACAGATTTGGAATTAAACTTTTTTATTAAAAAAAATAAATAAATGACCGAGATGATATCGGATTGATCTACAACCCCGATTCCAAAAAAGTTGGGACAAAGTACAAATTGTAAATAAAAATGGAATGCAATAATTTACAAATCTCACAAACTGATATTGTATTCACAATAGAACATAGACAACATATCAAATGTTGAAAGTGAGACATTTTGAAATTTCATGCCAAATATTGGCTCATTTGAAATTTCATGACAGCAACACATCTCAAAAAAGTTGGGACAGGGGCAATAAGAGGCTGGAAAAGTTAAAGGTACAAAAAAGGAACAGCTGGAGGACCAAATTGCAACTCATTAGGTCAACTGGCAATAGGTCATTAACATGACTGGGTATAAAAAGAGCATCTTGGAGTGGCAGCGGCTCTCAGAAGTAAAGATGGGAAGAGGATCACCAATCCCCCTAATTCTGCGCCGACAAATAGTGGAGCAATATCAGAAAGGAGTTCGACAGTGTAAAATTGCAAAGAGTTTGAACATATCATCATCTACAGTGCATAATATCATCAAAAGATTCAGAGAATCTGGAAGAATCTCTGTGCGTAAGGGTCAAGGCCGGAAAACCATACTGGGTGCCTGTGATCTTCGGGCCCTTAGACGGCACTGCATCACATACAGGCATGCTTCTGTATTGGAAATCACAAAATGGGCTCAGGAATATTTCCAGAGAACATTATCTGTGAACACAATTCACCGTGCCATCCGCCGTTGCCAGCTAAAACTCTATAGTTCAAAGAAGAAGCCGTATCTAAACACGATCCAGAAGCGCAGACATCTTCTCTGGGCCAAGGCTCATTTAAAATGGACTGTGGCAAAGTGGAAAACTGTTCTGTGGTCAGACGAATCAAAATTTGAAGTTCTTTATGGAAATCAGGGACGCCCTGTCATTCGGACTAAAGAGGAGAAGGACGACCCGAGTTGTTATCAGCGCTCAGTTCAGAAGCCTGCATCTCTGATGGTATGGGGTTGCATTAGTGCGTGTGGCATGGGCAGCTTACACATCTGGAAAGACCCCATCAATGCTGAAAGGTATATCCAGGTTCTAGAGCAACATATGCTCCCATCCAGGCGATGTCTCTTTCAGGGAAGACCTTGCATTTTCCAACATGACAATGCCAAACCACATACTGCGTCAATTACAGCATCATGGCTGTGTAGAAGAAGGGTCCGGGTACTGAACTGGCCAGCCTGCAGTCCAGATCTTTCACCCATAGAAAACATTTGGCGCACCATAAAACGGAAGATACGACAAAAAAGACCTAAGACAGTTGAGCAACTAGAATCCTACATTAGACAAGAATGGGTTAACATTCCTATCCCTAAACTTGAGCAACTTGTCTCCTCAGTCCCCAGACGTTTACAGACTGTTGTAAAGAGAAAAGGGGATGTCTCACAGTGGGAAACATGGCCTTGTCCCAACTTTTTTGAGATGTGTTGTTGTCATGAAATTTAAAATCACCTAATTTTTCTCTTTAAATGATACATTTTCTCAGTTTAAACATTTGATATGTTTCTATTCTGAATAAAATATGGAATTTTGAAACTTCCACATCATTGCATTCCGTTTTTGTTTACAATTTGTACTTTGTCCCAACTTTTTTGGAATCGGGGTTGTAATAGATTAAAAAAATCATAAATGCTTTTAAGTGATTTTATTAATTAATTTTATTAATTAATTTATTTTATTTATTAATTCCTACTCTAGCATTATATTAAAATCTTAGAGAATACGTTTTATTTAGGAATCTTGATTTTTTTTCCCATTGGTCTAATAGATCTTTTTAACTGTTTATATTTTAAACTATTTTTTTTGAACACTTATCTTGGAGTAATGAGAATGAGGTGGTGACGTCACCCTGATTCCGGAAGTAAAAATTCCCATTCGTTTCAGTAATCTTTTTTTTTTAAACAGCTCACTTTAATCTTTTAAATATTCTGGTAGTAATATAGTCATTTTTATTTTTATAATATTTACTTTTCATTACGCGTTTTTTTTTTTTTTTTTACCTTCGCTATAGTTATTACATCTCGCGAGTTACGTTACGGACGTCTTGACGTCATCACTCAGCCGTGTTGTAATTGGTCAGTCTGATATGAACGTCTCCGGTGCGAAGGCGCGAGCATTACAAAACACCAGTTAGTTTCCTGAAGAAGTTTTCAGTTTATTTTTATGGTTTTCAGAGCAGAATAAAAGGGATTCAGTCAGAAGATTTCCTAAAGATATTGTTAAATTAAGAGGCTTAAGTGCCGCAGTGTGTGTTTACTCGTTAGAGTGAGGAAAATGAAGTGGAGTTCTCCTTCCTTCCTTCCAAAATGGCGTCCTGTACAGAGCCCTCAGTCAGGTCTTCCTGCAGCTCACTGAGCTTTACAGGGGATGAGAAACGTGTCAGAGGTGAGAAGATCCAGGAGCAGAGTAGCACTGAGAAACCAAACATCAACAGACTGAAAAGAGCAAAAAGAACCAAAAAGTCTGATGTGGTGTTGAGTGAGTGTAAAGTAATGAGACCTGAAGTCACAGGTGATGATGAGAAACGTTCACACGCATCCACCATGAAGAAAACTAGACCTCTGACCCCCCACAGCACACAGTGTTCTCCTCCAAAGCAAGGCCTCCTCCTCCACCTCATGGAGACATCTCTAGGACAGAATAAACTTGAAGTCAAGTCAGAACTCGGCGCTTCTTCTCTTCACCAGACATCCATCCTCGCAGATGAGGCTCAAGGTCCGAGTGGATCCCGTGCAGAAAGACGTGAACATGAAGAGAGCGAAAACGACACTGTGCTGAACGCTTGTTCCAAATCAACACCGGCGTCACTGAGTCACCAGGTGCGGGTGAGGCTCCAACGCCAGAGACAGGAGGCAGAGTTACTGTCCCCAGCCTGAAGTTAATTAGTTTCCTATAACAGCATGTCCCCGAGCGTTTTATCCCATCAAACACGCTCTCGCCAACATGTCAGCTGCAGACATAAACAGCCGTTCCCTCCCCAGCCTCTGTTTTGTCTTTTAATCTCTTGATATTAATAAGACAAAAGCACGTCTGTGAAGATTCTCAGTCATCCAGGTCATAGTAAACTGTGGGTGGTAAAAGAGAGCAACTGGACTTGCTTGAAGATTCTTGAAGACGTTTCACCTCTCATCATTAAGAAGCCTTTCGGATGAGAGGTGAAACGTCTTCAAGCAAGTCCAGTTGCTCTCTTTTACCACCCACAAGACAAAAGCAGCATTATTTTCGCTTTATTATTTTAAACTTAGTTACATCTTTACCTCTGATACTGGAGACTCCCTTCATCAGTGTTAATCAATAAACGTCTCCATCAATCCTTTTAAACTCATCAGTGGAGCGTCTACTGTACACATCCCTGTGAGTGAGGTGTTACTATAGAAACGATAACGTATTATATAACCAATGCATTAATATAAACCTGCACTATTGTCTGAGCTGCTGTTCTAGAGAATTAATCAACACCTGACCAATTAGAGTCCAGACCTGGACAGCGCTGTGGTATGTCATCATACATATAGCTTTGTAATGTTTTGTTCTCTCATCAGTTTCAGACCTCAGCTGAGTTCTTTAAAGAACTCACAGCTCACACCCAAGAGGAAGTTCTGAAGCAGATCCATGATCAGAACCCACACTTTCCGGTTCGACACGTGTTCCAGACGCTGTTGAAGAGACTTGGTGAGTTTGGATAAAATAATTACTTTGAATGAAAAGATTAAACACAAAGCAAAGTGTGATTGAAGCTGCTTTTGGTTCTTCGGTCAAGTTTCTCAATTTCTTTCAGGTGATCGTAAAAGTGGCTCGGTCATCCCAGTGGCAGGAAAGAGGAAACAGGAAGTAGAATCTCACAGTGACGGACGTCTTCGCAAACGCCAGCACACGAGTCAGGACGAGTCTGAGATCAGAAACGGGTCAGATGGTCGTGTGAACTCTCGATATGGAGCAATCAGCAGGAACAGACTGAGGAGGAAACAACCGCGTGTGCAGAACACAGCCCTGGACGAGGGACATGCAACACATGACGATGACATGCCCTGGACGGAGAAATATCGTCCTCGGAGCGCTGATGAAGTCGTGGGGAACTCGGCCGCAGTGAAGAAACTGTACAGGTGAGGAGTGATAATCAGGTCCACAAAACTATCACCATATCGTTATCAGAAGCACAGAACATTTTATAAAAATTCTACTCCATCAATATGGGAAAAACATGAGAGACACAATAGCCACCGTGTCTGAAAAATATCATTTTTATGATAATATTATTGGCACAGATTTAAAATTAATATCAGCTCATGCCCAGTGTCAGGTTTATGCATCATCATTTTATTTATTATTTATATTTAAATGAGAATAATTTCACAATCCACCAATCAGTGAACACCTCGACACCGACAAACACAAAACCCAAAAACGCTGTGGAATATAATGTAATAAATAAATAATGCAGTGTCATTAATTTGTTCAAATTTCATTTTAATCCTGCAGCTCACTTTTCAGCACAAGACTGTGTAGGTATAAAAATATGAATAGATCTAAAAAGCAGAAATAATATATTATTATTAGATTAATATAATCCTTGATCATTTATAAAACATCGTAATATAACTTTAAACATTAAAATACAGCCTTGAATAATGTCTTAGTATAATTTTAAATAATTGTTAATTTCTGAAAGGTGCTGTTTAAAAACAATTATAATACATCTTTAAATTACTATTTTATTTCATTTTGAAATAAAATAATAGTTTTTATAAAAACATTTTTGTATCTTCTATTTATGAAAATCTTGAATTATTATTTACAAAAAATAAAAAATCTTTTTGATTCCAAATATAATACTTTTTATATCAAAATAAAATCTCAAGTAATTTATATTGTAAAATATCACTACAGAATATTTAAATTAATATTTTCTAAATTGTTTTTAATTTTTTAATTATTATTTTAGTAATAAATTATTTAAAATGGTATTCTAGAGTAATGGATTTAATTTAATAAACTTCTAGTGTAGGCTAAAAGAATGTCTTGGAAAGTTTAATTGACATAATTAGCTTAATTATAATTGATGTACTCAATTAAAATAATTAATAATAATATTATTAACATAGAAGAAGAAGAAGAATTTTCATAAATCTAAATACTTTTTTAATCCCAAATAAAATCATAACTTCAAGTAAACTTCACAATAAAAAAAGTTAGTTAATAATTTTTATTTTAACGCATCACAGTACAGTATTAAATATTTTTAAATATTACTTTAAAAATTTATTCTTGAGTAATTTCTGTTCATTTTATTTATTGAAAAAAATTTTAATATCGACTCGGAGAATCCCTGGTCATTTTTGTTTAATCTCGTTTCCTTGTTGCCGTGGTGACAGCTGGCTGAAGGAGTGGAGGATAAGAGCAGATGTGGAGGAGAGGAGGAAAAGACGAGAGGAGCGTCAGATGAAGGAGGAGAGCGATGGTAACACACACACACCCACACACACCATCATCATCATCAGCTCGATGCAGTGTGATGAATTAGACTTGCGTGTGTGCATGAGGTTAAATTGGTGGCCATACATAGCAACTTCCTGTTCCTGGGTTCAGGGTCGTGGGATCGCGGGGATTTCAAAGGCGACCCGCTGATGGAGTGTGAGGGTGAGCTGTGTAACACACTGCTGATCCACGGACCCACAGGAGCAGGAAAGAGTGCAGCCGTGTTCGCCTGTGCAGAGCAGCTGGGGTTTAAGGTACGCACACACACACGCACATATTAAGCTTACAGTATACTCATTTTAAAGTTCTTGATGTAAGCTCAGTGTGTGTGTGTGTGTGTGTAGGTGTTGGAGGTGAACAGCTCATCCCTGCGCTCTGGTCGTCTTGTCCTGTCTCAGCTCAGAGAGTCGACTCAGTCTCACCAGGTGGGGGCGCCACAGTGCTCCGCCTCTCTCACACGCACACCTGCTGCAGCGTCCCGTGAGTTCACACACATTCACCGTCTCCACTGTGTGTATTCGATCACTTCCCCATCACCTGTTTATAATGTAATGGACGATCTCCATTGTTTAAAGCGCTATATAAATAAAATTAAACTGAATAAGTCGTACGTCTGATGTTCATAAAAGTGTAAAATCCTTTCGGTGGAATTTTTAATGCACAAAAACAAAACAAAGCCCTTTACCACTTCCTGTTTATATCTACAACCTTTCACTATCCTGAACGTTTTAATTTTACATGTCTGACTGAGCACTGAACCAGGGTTTCATGTGAAATATAAATGTAAAATGTGTGGTTTTTAGGAGAAGCTGCTCCACAGAAATCCGTCTCCTCCTGCAGAAAACCGTCAGCGATCCCTCGAGCTGCTTCCAGAAAGAAACGTGTCACTGCGCAGAAGTCCGTCACTCTGACACATTACTTTAGGAAAAGTGGAAAACTGGTCAGCTCTGAACTTCAAGAGACAAGAGGTGTGTGTGTGTGCGTCTATACACACACACAGTGCTGAGCGTAAATGAGTGCACCCCCTTTGAAAAGTAACATTTTAAACAATATCTCAATGAACACAAACAATTCCCAAAATGTTAAAAAGACAGTTTAATATAACATCTGTTTAACTTATAACATGAAAGTAAGGTTAATAATATAATTTAGATTACACATTTTTTCAGTTTTACTCAAATTAGAGTGGTGCAAAAATGAGTACACCCCACAACAACAACTACTCCATCTAGCACTTTGTATGGCCGCCATGATTTTTAATGACAGCACCAAGTCTTCTAGGCATGGAATGAACAAGTTGGCGACATTTTGCAACATCAATCTTTTTCCATTCTTCAACAACGACCTCTTTTAGTGACTGGATGCTGGATGGAGAGTGATGCTCAACTTGTCTCTTCAGAATTCCCCATAGGTGTTCGATTGGGTTCAGATCAGGAGACGTACTCGGCCACTGAATCACTTTCACCCTGTTCTTCTTCAGAAATCCAACAGTGGCCTTAGATGTGTGTTTAGTCATGTTGGAAAAGTGCACGACGACCAAGGGCACGGAGTGATGGTAGCATCTTCTCTTTCAGTATAGAGCAATACATCTGTGAATTCATGATGCCATCAATGAAATGCAGCTCCCCGACACCAGCAGCACTCACGCAGCCCCACATAAGGACACTGCCACTACCATGTTTCACTGTAGGCACCAGGCATTTTTCTTTGTATTCCTCACCTTTGCGACGCCATACAGTTTTGAAGCCATCAGTTCCAAAAACATTTATCTTGGTCTCATCACTCCAGAGTATAGAGTCCCAGTAGTCTTCATCTTTGTCAGCATGGGCCCTGGCAAACTCTAGGCGGGCTTTTTTTGTGCCTGGGCTTTAGGAGAGGCTTCTTTCGTGGACGGCATCCATGCATGCCATTCCTCTGCAGCGTACGCCGTATTGTGTCACAGGAAATAGTCACCCCAGTTTGGCTTTCTACTTCTTTAGATAACTGCAGTGAACTTGCATGCCGATTTTCTTCAACCCTTCTCATCAGAAGACGCTCCTGTCGAGGTGTTAACTTCCGTGGACGACCTGGACGTCTCTGTGAGATGGTTGCAGTTCCATCTTTCTTAAATTTTTGTACCACTTTTGCGACAGTATTCTGACTGATATGTAAAGCTTTGCTGATCTTCTTGTAGCCTTCACCTTTGTGGTGTAAAGAAATTATTTTCTTTGGGGAATTCTGAAGAGACAAGTTGAGCATCACTCTCCGTCCAGCATCCAGTCACTAAAAGAGGTCGTTGTTGAAGAATGGAAAAAGATTGATGTTGCAAAATGTCGCCAACTTGTTCATTCCATGCCTAGAAGACTTGGTGCTGTCATTAAAAATCATGGAGGCCATACAAAGTGCTAGATGGAGTAGTTGTTGTTGTGGGGTGTACTCATTTTTGCACCACCATAATTTGAGTAAAACTGAAAAAATGTGTAATCTAAGTTATATTATTAACCTTACTTTCACGTTATAAGTTAAACAGATGTTATATTAAACTTTTGTCTTTTCAACATTTTGGAAATTGTGTTCATTGAGATATTGTTTAAAATGTTACTTTTCAAAGGGGGTGCACTCATTTACGCTCAGCACTGTATATATATGTATGTATACAATATATTGCAGTACTCAACAAAAATATTGGCACCCTGATTTTTATTTGTTCCTTATTTTGGAATAATTTTTCCATTATTTATGAAGAGATTCCACATAAATATTTCTACATAAAATGAAAGTAAGTTTTGGTCTGTTACAGCTGCTGCTGATGTCACAGTTGACGAGTCTGAGTTTAATAAAGATGGTGCATTGGACAAAAAGGACAAGACAGCGGCGATATCTCTCATTCTGTTTGAGGAGGTAAATTCTGGCTTGTGATTGGTTGGAAGGTGTTGATTAATTTTCTATAACAGCAGTTCTGGCAGTAGTTGTTGTTCCTATAGTAACAGCTCGTTCACAGTGACTGGTATAGTGAATGCTCTACATAAACAGATTCGTTATGTAACAGTTTATAGCTGCTGTAATGAGCTGTTATGGGAAAATAATCAACTTCAGGGTGATAACGGTAACTCAGTAATGTAATAACTTTCCTATATAGAGTATTGACCCATATGTAATTATGGGTCCTGCTACATTTTACAGATATTATTTATGACATCATGTTTAATTCTGTCCTGATTTGTAAGATCGGTTTGCTCGCTGCAGGTCGATATCGTTTTCCAGGAGGACGTGGGTTTTCTCAGAGCCGTAAAGTCTTTAATGAGCACAACCAAGAGACCAATCATCCTGACCGCCAACGGTGAGCTCCAGAACCTTCCAGAAATCCATTTCAATGAAAATAAAATAGATACAGTCACTGTACATTAGAGTACATTTTGTCTCTCCCAGTATTTTATGCTTAATCATTATATAATAATAAGTTTTGTAAACCTGAACCAAATATAAAATTCAAGCCTCGCGCCACTCCCACAAAACACCATAAAAGGCAAAGAGACCTGAAAACAACAAAATGGTGATTATAATAGCGTCAGCTCTTATAGACACACCCTAACCCGTCCTCCTTGAATAAGGTACCGTTACTTTTGTCCTAATTGAATGGCTAGTCTTATTTATTTTGGAATTGCTTTCTTTCAAGTAATTCAAGTGAAACGGCACAAAATTTGAGTTTAATAAATGTGTCTCTAACTGATTTAAACTTGACAACGTAATCCGTATATAAAGTCACAGGAACTCGGCAACTATTAGTTATTAGGCATGTAATGATTTCTCCTACAACGATAAATCACAATACAGATTTATGGCTATTGAAATTGATGAAATAAAAAATGAATGGTGATTATTATCAGGCTGTGTAACCTCTTGGTTTTTTTTCCAGCTGTAATTGCGTTGTTCAGACAGCAGACTGCACAGTAACATAAAATAGCTGGAATATATGTGACTTCACTGTAGGTGGAAGTAACACAGCTCTAGTTTTGCTGCATTACACAAAAAACAGATGTAAAACATGAAAGAGCTGCTGTGCGATTGTGTACAAATAGAGTTAAAAAGAAAGCAGAGCTCTCTTTTTTTTTACAGGCTGCTGAAAGATAAAGAGAAACAAATGGAGGCAGAACAAATGTTTATAAATGTTTATTAAGAAAAGGAATATTTAACTTTTTTTTTCATTTTTAATAAAAGGAATATTTCAGTTAATAGACTATTATTATATTTCTAAATATGTATAATAGTCAAAACTCTTTCACATTCGCTAGCTTGTTGCTAACAAAAAGTGAACATGGAGGCATCCGTGGTTTTTTCCACCACTTTGTAGCCCCGAACTGTCTGCTGAAGAATTTGTATTATTAGGTGTAATTGAAAGAAAGTGAGAAAGTGTTGTTTGTACATTTATACTGCGGTGTTGCGTTTTGCAGATCCGTCGTTTGGCAAGTCGTTTGACGGTCATTTTGAGGAGATCCGTTTCAGAACTCCTGCAGTGGTAAAGCAAACACTGAACAAGTCTATACACTTGAGACTACACAGTAAATATCAATTACTAATTAAAGACGTGTGTGTGTGTGTGTGTGTAAGGAGACCATTGTGAGCTACCTGCAGTGTGTGTGTGTGGTAGAGAGGGTGAAGCCAGACCCAGAGCACATCCGCTTCATGCTACAGGAGAATAACGGAGACGTGAGGCGGAGTTTGTTAGAGCTGGAGTTGTGGGCGAGAAGTGGAGCTGGAAGCACACACCACCATCTACACAACAGAGCACTCACTGTGAGGGTTATAAACACAAACACACATGTTCACACCTTTTTATACACAAATTTATACTTGTGTGTGTGTGTGTGTGTGTGTGTGTTTTCTCTCTGGGTTGTTATAGTGTAGGTCCTACGCTGAGCTGGAAAGCAGCAGGTGTGCGGAGGTGCTGGTGGATAGCTGGCGAAAAGGGCGGAGCCTGCTCTACTCAAACCTGGATCTTCTTTTAGCCCCACCCACTGTTGAAAAAGTAGATCAAAGCACTTTTGATCAAATTACAATTTGCACAACGTTTCAAAAGGAAGCGATTAAATCTCCACCCAGCTCGAGAAACCGTTCCAGACTGCAAGTTAAGAGACACCTTCTCAAAATCAAGCACTCAGAATCTGCGCTCCCATTGGACAGATTCAAACGGATGAACCAATCAGCTGCAGAGGCTGGAGGTTTTTCTAAGGTGGACTCTCTTGCACATCTTTTTGACACCATGTCTTTCATGGACTCGTATCTTTCCCAGCAGCCATGTTGTAAATCTGGACCTCTGGGAGTCAAAATGGCTGACGGTTTGCTGGACGAGCCTAGAGAAGAAGCAGATGTGGAGATGAGGACACGCAGTTTGGAGAGATGTTATGAGATCCTGGCGGTGGTGGAGGGTTTGGGGTTCCACAGGTGCAGAATGGAGGCGTGTCCAATGAAACAAGGGAATCAGGACATGATGGGAGGAGATAAAAACAAAACAAGGAAATTAAGGTTTGGATCTAATTTATCCAGTTTCAATATCAATCAACATGAATTTTTATGAAGATTCAGAAAAATATATAACTACCAGTAACTTCCAGGGGTAATTTTCGCCAGCTAGCAATCTCCTGTGGAAACTTTAGCTGATTAGCGATAAATCCCTGTGGAAACTTTTGCTGATTAGTGATAACCTCCTGTGAAAACTTTAGCATAATTCCTGTGGTAACTTCAGCTGATTAGCGAAAAACTTTTGTGGAATTGTGGAATTTCAGCTGATTAGTGATAAACTCTTATGGTAACTTTAGCATAATAACGAAAAAATTCCTGTAGTAACTTTAGCTGATTAGCGATAACTTCCTGTGGTAATTTCAGCTGATTAGTGATAACTTCCTGTGGTAACTTTAGCTGATTAGCGATAAACTTTTGTGGAATTTCAGCTGATTAGCGATAAACTCTTGTGGTAACTTTAGCATAATAACAAAAAAATTCCTGTGGTAACTTTAGCTGATTAGCGATAACTTCCTGTGGTAATTTCAGCTGATTAGTGATAACTTCCTGTGGTAACTTTAGCTGATTAGCGATAAACTCCTGTGGTAATTTCAGCTGATTAGTGATAACTTCCTGTGGTAACTTTAGCTGATTAGCGATAAACTCCTGTGGTAATTTCAGCTGATTAGTGATAACTTCCTGTGGTAACTTTAGCTGATTAGCGATAAACTTTTGTGTAATTGTGGAATTTCAGCTGATTAGCGATAAACTCTTGTGGTAACTTTAGCATAATAACGAAAAAATTCCTGTAGTAACTTTAGCTGATTAGCAATAAACTCCTGTGGTAACTTTAGAAAAGTGGCAGTAATAGTTTGGACAAAATGGCTGCCTGAAAATCATTTTTCTCACCATTAAAAAAAAAAAAAAACAGTACATTCTCAAACTGGGCATTTTATGGAATATAAATATATAAATGTTAAACCTGGGCACAGGGCTAACGCAGCATGATGCTAACGTTCTCTTTCTCCTGTTTCAGTGCGCAGAAGCGTGGTGAAGTCGTACACAAAGTGCTGTGCAGTAAAGCGTTCCGATGTCACGGTAATCGGACGGCGATACTGACGGATTATCTGCCCTGTGTGCGTTTTATCTGCAGAGAGCAGGACGCCGAGCGGCAGCCGGAGCTCAGGTAGTGTTTAATCTTACACACACACCACAAAGCCCAGCAGTGACGCTGCTGAGGGCTGCGTACCAGATCATACATATATAAAACAATTTAATATTCTAAACAGCACTGAAGCGGTACCACAAATCATTTTTTTGATATTTATTGATCAACAGATTTGGTGACATTTTTATTTTACTTGTGTTTTTGCTGACAGATTTTCTCACTACCTCAGAGATATCGGACTGCGTCTCCCAAAAAGCATCCTCAACCTTCTAGCATCTCCACTACACTGAAGTGTTTATAATAATTAAAATAATAATCATGTTTATTAATATATACATTCTATTGTCAGCGCGCGCGCACATGATTTTTTTTCTCCATTTCATTTCAGCATATTGTTTGCAGTCCAGTAAACGTGTGTATGCCGTCTACTTATATGTGAATAATAAATTAACTTTTATGAAGATATGTTTATGAATTGATAATCATAAATATGATGTGTATGTAGTTTAGGTGCTGCAAAAGCAGAGTAAATAAATAAGAGGCTCAGTAAGTGTCAAAAAATTCATATAATGTTTTTAAAAAGTATATATCTAAAAATGTTCCTGAAAACAATTTTATATAAATATACATTTATATAAAGCACACTGTAAAAGACCCTGAATGTGCTGATCTATTGTGTTTGTTTTTTTTAAAACACACGAGCCAATCAGAACGCAGTGGGCGTGTCTAGGATATTTTTGCATCTTGCTTTTACTTGTCACTTTTTGATGAAATTGACTCTTATTGTATGCAATAATGCATTTACATGCTATACTATATTATTTATAAAGCTGTTATATGGTTAAGCAGCATCATGAAGTATTCTGCTGTGAGAAAATAATGGCACCCCATCTAAGTCTAAGGTCCTTCCCGCACATCGGGTGGCGCCAATCTCCATTTCTGTAACCCTCAGCCTCTCGCCTATTACATAGCTAGGGTTATAGTGGGGGGGCGTGTCCTCTGGTAACCGCGAGAGTTTGACTCCCTACTCACATCTGTATTGTAGCGTGCCTTGCCAGATGGCAGCAGGTACCATTTTTTATGATGGTCTTTGGTATGACCCGACCGCGAGTAGAACTCACGATCTCCTGATCGAGAGGCGGACACGCTAATCTCTAGGCCAACTCGCGGTACAATGACACCCCATCACCTAATCTAATTTCAGTTCCACTCCTGTATCATTGCTTATGAAATAAACAGTCTGGAGTCGCAGGAGTCATACAGACACTAGGAGAAAGTTGTTTATTGTAGAAAAATAAGTGAAGGTCTTGACCGCAAACAACTTCTCCAGGAACATGCTGAATATTGTTTTTACCATATACTTTAAATCAGGTCCATTTGAGAGACAGTATGAAGACACATCTTTTAAAGTTCCTTAAGAGTTTCTCAAAACACACACACACACGGCTCAGTGTGAGGTTGTGAGCAGCTCGTAGAAGGCGACGGCCTGCAGCAGGGCGTCACACATCTCCTGTCTTTTGTTCCTGGTGCTGAAGTGGAACGCACTGCTGTAGCGCACTAGCAGTTCATTTGGGAAGATCACACGTGGTATCTTCTTCATCGCCGACTCCGCCATCATCATCCTCACCACCTCGGCGCCACTCGTTCGGCTCTCACCCACGATCAGGCCGAAGTGGCGTCCCACGGCAGTGCGCATCATGTTGAGCACGCTGGGCGGCGCCCCGGCATCTCTCCTGGCGCTAAGCAGAGCGAACAGCATGGCCTCCACCGTGCGCAGGTGAACCACGACCGGGAACAGCGCCGTGTTCTGCACCGACACGCTCGGCTTCTCCACCACATAGAAATCCGCCGTCGGCAGGTTCGACACCACGCTGCTCACCTGAGTGAGGAAATGTTTTATAAAAATGGAAAAATCTGGCACGTGCTATATCGGTTTACTAAATTGTCTAACATCAGCACTGTTATATCTTACATCATCCAGATAACTGGAGGCCATGTAGGTGCCTTTCATGAAGCTGTGACAGTCCTGCTGCTGCCACTCTAACACCGTCATCGCCCGGTCCATGTGTGTCCACGCTATTCTGTTCGGCCCACACACAATGGACACGATGGAGCTGGCATGCTGCAACATAACGGGAGAAGAAAATAAAATCATTCTTATTAAAGAAGCAGTGATATCCACATTATCTCAGTTTATGAAATTGTGAGAATTCTGAGGAGGACGTGTGATGAAAATATTCACAACTGCTACCCCAGCAGCCTGCTTTCAAATAGAACACAGCAGTAAAGACTATTTTTCAAAACAGTTACATCATGATGCGCATTCCTGAGATTCATGAGTGTGTTAGTAAACTATCACATCACAATATACATAATATATTCTGAAAATAGACACTTTTCCACTGCAAAAACTCTTACATTATCACTTGAGGATTTACTTCCTGTTCCAGAGGTTGTTTTCTGTGAACTAGGAACTCTAAGGGGCGGAGTTCACTGTTTTTAACAGCACTGATTGGTTATCTGTGGTGAAGCTGATTTAAAAAGGTACAGCATATACCTTTATTTTGACGCATTCGCAATAACAGTATTGAATATTACGATTATATGCGATATCGTGATTTATCAAATAATCAATAATCACCAACCAAGTGATCTGATATGATTACAAATTAAAGCAACACTGAATCCTGGAATAACATCCATACTCGGGCTGCTCTCTCACCTCTAACAGCGCCTTGTCCACTTCAGGTCTGATGAACTTGGCGAGATGAATCTTCCCCTTCCTTTTCTCCTTCTTCTCTCCTGGATACAGAATGGAGTTGAACGCCACAACGGCGCTCTTGTGCTTTAACAGCGGCACGTTCACGACACTCTCCAGATCCTTAAACGGTCCGTTCCTGATCCGGTACTCAATAATGTTGGCTGATTTTCGTCCTCGGAGCATTTTGACGGCGGTGAGCTCAGACTCTGAGCCTGTGTTGAGGAGCTGCAGGATGGTGTCTCGCTGCTCCGGGGTATACAGTGAATCCAGTGTGGCATCGTCGTCATGTCTGCACTGAGGTTCTGCAGGTTCATCATGCAGAACATTGAGGTATAGGTTTGTGGCTGGGATTCGAGTCCTCCAGCAGTAGGTGCATTGCAGGAAGCGGGGCGAGAACTCGGGTAGGGGATTCAGACGACGACACAGCAGCCTGTAATGTCCTGTAGAGCAGATTATATTGAATGGAACAATCATGACATGAGAAACAGCACTGGATTACTGGAGAGGTTTTAATGCAACATTTTATTTTTGAACGCTGGAGATCCTGTGAAGGACTATTTTCAGTGAAAGAGTAGTAATAATAATAATAATTTAAATTTATATAGCACTTTTCACAAACCCAAGGACGCTTAACACAGGAGGTACATCTTCGTTTGGATCCCCCCATACACATTTAACATAAAATATGAGTTCACCCAGCGCCGTTTCTATTGCTTCGTGAAAGAATCCATTCCACTTGATCGATAAGAGAATCCACAGACCACTGAACATCTACTCCGGGTTTCCGGGCGCTCCCTACAACAGCTCACCGCGCGCAGGTGAAGCGACTCTCAGCGCGAGCGCAGACATTTTGGTGCAGCTGCTGGAAAGTGGAAGAGGTGACGTCATCCCCATCGCCACCTCACAATGGCTAGCTTTTGCTAAAACCTTATTCTTTTATTATCTGCCCTCAAAATTAACCCTCGGCCTCGTTACATTAATGTTCAACTCAACAATGAAATAAGCTTCGCCTAATGGGGGTATTCCATTATGCTGGATGTTATTTCATTTCATTTTATTCAATTTATTTGATTAGGACATTGCACATTAATAAATACATCAGTAAAAAACATCAATATAAATATGCCAGAGTTAGCATAATTGCTAAATTTCATCCGTTGTCCTAAGGCAGGTATCATAAACCAGACAACAATAAAACAAATACAACATCACAGAACATGCAGACATTATACTCGTACATCACAAAATACATATAAAAGTACAGAAAATAAAACCAAATTCACAATATCTCATCTCATTATCTGTAGCCGCTTTATCCTTCTACAGGGTCGCAGGCAAGCTGGAGCCTATCCCAGCTGACTACGGGCGAAAGGCGGGGTTCACCCTGGACAAGTCGCCAGGTCATCACAGGGCTGACACATAGACACAGACAACCATTCACACTCACATTCACACCTACGCTCAATTTAGAGTCACCAGTTAACCTAACCTGCATGTCTTTGGACTGTGGGGGAAACCGGAGCACCCGGAGGAAACCCACGCGGACACGGGGAGAACATGCAAACTCCGCACAGAAAGGCCCTCGCCGGCCCCGGGGCTCGAACCCGGACCTTCTTGCTGTGAGGCGACAGTGCTAACCACTACACCACCGTGCCGCCCAAATTCACAATATACACCTGGAAATTAAGATCATTAATGGGAGCAGGTCTGACTTATCTTCAGCCACTGTTTAAGGGTCATTTTGAAGGTGTTGATGTTGTCACACAGTCTGATATGAGCTGGCAGTGTATTCCAGGACTGCGTTCCTCTAATGGACACCACCATATGGCTGCATTTAGTTCTACGCCATTTCACTTCACAGTCCCCTTTTGTCAGTGCTCTTGTGTTTACTCGTGAAGATTTTTTCTTTATGAAATCCTGTAAAGGTGGAGGGGCTAGTCCATTCAAAACCTTAAAAATGAGACAGACATCTAAAAACAACTGGTAACTATCAAAGTCCAATATTTGGTATTTCTTAACAATGTTACAGTAGTGGTGATATATGGGCTTTTTATCAAGAACTTTAAGTGTTCTCTTGAAGAGAGACTTAATTGGTTTTAAAATGTTCTCTGATGTGTGTGACCATGTAGTGTAACAGTAGGAAATGTGAGTAAATATCCACATTCCAGGTGGACTGTGAAGGAAAGGGGGATAAAAGTGATGAAGTGGTAGAAATTGTGGAGGCACCAATGTAAGAAGGAGTTCTATCTATAAATCTATTTGTTATACTGATCTGTAAATGTTACTGTAGTACCGCCATTGCATGTAGGTTGACAAAACTGCACTTGTTCATTGTGTGAAGTTCTCTTTTATGTGTCGTTGCTTGACACAGTGTGTTATGAAGACTGCATGATGCCATGCCATTTTTGTTACGAGTATCACCAAATCGGAAAAAAGTAAAACGCACCCACTAAAGTCACTGTTGGTGGTGAACAAAACTGCACCTGTTCATTGTGTGAAAATATGAATATTATTATTTTTTAAACAGACAGTTGAGTGTCACTATTGCTTGGCCCAGTGGCGTGTTGTGCTCCATCTAAAACTAAATAAAAAATGAAACACAAAATAAAAAGTAAAATGCACCCATAAAGTCACTGTTGGTGATAAACTGTTTCACGTTCATCTCATTATCTTGGGCAGAGCAGTGGGTTTAAAAACAGGCTGATGAATATATGGACTCGTTGAATGAGGACTTATTGTTGAGTCTCTAAAATAGTCATTGAATTAAGTGACTTTTGTAGATAAAATTAGGTGTTTAACAACCTGTTAAAAATACACCAGAATGCAGGAAATGGCATCTAATTAATTACAAATGTTCTGGGGGAGGACCCCCACACCCCCCACACATTAAAAATGCTTCTGACGCCCCTGGGTACAGAGCAGGGCTCAAAATTAACTTTTTTTCTTTGTGTCCCCCAGTGGTCCCGAATTCTGTGTTGTATTGTCCCGAATGGAAGCAATAGTGTCCCCATTTTTTTCCTCTCTGAAATAACCAGTGGTTAATATTATCATATGAAGTTACTATTATGGGGGCGGCACGGTGGTGTAGTGGTTAGCGCTGTCGCCTCACAGCAAGAAGGTCCTGGGTTCGAGCCCCGTGGCCGGCGAGGGCCTTTCTGTGTGGAGTTTGCATGTTCTCCCCGTGTCCGCGTGGGTTTCCTCCGGGTGCTCCGGTTTCCCCCACAGTCCAAAGACATGCAGGTTAGGTTAACTGGTGACTCTAAATTGAGCGTAGGTGTGAATGTGAGTGTGAATGGTTGTCTGTGTCTATGTGTCAGCCCTGTGATGACCTGGCGACTTGTCCAGGGTGAACCCCGCCTTTCGCCCGTAGTCAGCTGGGATAGGATCCAGCTCGCCTGTGACCCTGTAGAAGGATAAAGCGGCTAGAGATAATGAGATGAGATGAGTTACTATTATATTTGTAACTATGCGATTTTGAACCCTTTATATCATTTTTACAATAAGTCACAAAACACAAGTGACACATGTCCAATACATCATCTACTTCAAAATTACAGTTATTGCATTTTCAGTTTATTAAAGTTTGGCGATCTCACTGTATGAATAGATACCTGTTTATTTAAAGGGGCCAACTAGCTCATTCAGAAAATGTTTCAACTCCCTACATCTGCAGTACACTTTAGTTGAAAATAAGACCCCTTTTATGTTCATTTCATCTACTTATACCTTGAATATCTGTTGGCACTTATAAGGCCAACTTATCATTTTCACCATTAGCGTTATCCATTTTATGAACTTTCCGTTATCCATTTTATGAACTTTCGCTGCCGAAACGTGGGTGCAAATGTTAGCAACATCAACATAGTGCCAGGTCGTAGCCTAGTTGTGCTGCTGACTGACTAAACTTTCTGAACTAGAAAGACACCAAGAAAACTCACTTATTCTGTTGAACGGTATCTTCCGTCAATATCATCCACATCATTCCTGTTGTATTTTATAATGTGTCTAACAGTTCATTCAGTTGCTAGCGTTGCCTGCAGACCAGGCGATGACACTTTGGATCCTGAAGGTCCCGGAGACGTTATGTCTGGGCTTTCAGTTTCTTCCCCGCGGTCGGTCCGCTTCAGCCACTTCAGCATTTTTGTTCTGGCAAGAGTCGGCGCAGTGTGTGCGGTAGCAATTCCATTCCAAGTCCATATAATGCGGACTCCGGCCGAAGATTCTAGAACAGAATGCGCTGCTCTGTAGCCTACGGATGCAGGTGCATCGAAAGTGTAGCTACTATGTATTTTTTGCTGTTAACATTTTAAAATTAAAATTGACAAATTAGGTGAATGTCTACGTATGTGTTACAGCTTTGTAAATAATATTAATGTAGAACTTTTTTTCTAGATCTATTTTTTTCCATTGTCCCGGGATTGTCCCAGATATGATAATTTTGTGTCCCGATGACATTTTTTATGGTCCCCGGGACGTCGGGACACCGTTAGTTTCGAGCGCTGGTACAGAGGAAAGTTTTCAAGTTGGCTTTGAAGGAAGAGAGAGTGGAAGAGTCACGAAGCGATTGTGGTAATGAGTTCCAAAGTTTAGGAGCAGCAGCACTGAATGATCTGCCACCCATAGATGCCAGTTAAACCGTGGGACAGTCAGAAGTCCACAGACAGAAGATGTGAGGGAGCGGGAGGGACAGTGCAGATGAATTAGCTCACAGAGACAGGAAGGGGCGAAACCATGAAGAGCTTTATAGGTTAAAAGCAAGATTTTGTATTTAATCCGAGCGATAACTGGCAACCAGTGCAGTTGCTGTAAAACAGGAGTGATGTGAGCAGTGCGCTTGGGGAGTGTCAGGACTCGAGCTGCTGAGTTTTGGATGGACTGCAGGCGATTGAGCAATGTGGCAGGGAGACCATAAAAGAGAGAACTGCAATAGTCAAGACGAGAAAAGATAAAACGCATTGACCAACATTTTGGCATCAGTTTCAAAGAGAAAAGGGCGGAGATGTGCAATATTGCAGAGGTGAAAGAATGCATTCTTAGTAATGAGTTTAAAATGGGGTTCAAATGTAAGGGTGGAGTCAAAGAGAACTCCAAGGTTTTTTATAACTTGGGAAGAACTAATAGACACACCGTCAACATCAGTAGTGAAACTGGAGAAGTTCAGAACCTGTCTTTTGGTACCTACTAATAGAACTTCCGTTTTGCTAGCATTAAGTTTAAGGCAGTTCTTATGCAGCCATTGCTCAAGGTCAGTGATGCAAGTCCTTAGCAGCTGGATGAAGGGGTGATAGTGATGTAGATCTGAAATGTCATCAGCATAACAATGAAAGTTAAGGCCATGGTTGCGAATAATCTGGCCTATAGGAGAAACATATAAAAAGAAGGGGATCAAGGACAGAACCCTGAGGCACACCTTCAGCAACAGTAACAGTGGATGATTTATGAACACCAATAGAGATGAACTGTTGCCTGTTTGCTAGATATGACTGAAACCAGGCTAAAGCTAAGCCAGTAATACCAAAAGAAGATAGTCTGGAAACAAGTATCTCATGATGTACAGTGTCAAAGGCAGCTGTGAGGTCCAAGAGGACAAGGACATTGAGATGACCAGCATCAGCTGAGAGCAAGAGGTCATTAACAACTCTTAAGAGAACAGATTCAGTACAACATGCCCAGGAGTGTCTGCAGTTTGCGTACCGGGCAGGTGTTGGTGTGGAAGATGCCATCCTCTACCTGCTACACTGAGCCCACTCGCATCTGGATAAGGGAAATGGCACAGTGAGGATCCTCTTCTTGGACTTCTCGAGTGCCTTCAACACCATCCAGCCCCTATTGCTTCAGGACAAACTGAACAGGATGCGAGTGGACCCCTGCCTGGTCACCTGGATCTCCAGCTACCTCACTGACAGGCCGCAGTACGTCAGGCTGAAGGACATCACGTCTGACACTGTAATTAGCAGCACTGGAGCACCCCAGGGCATGGTGCTGGCCCCTCTTCTCTTCACCCTGTACACCGCGGACTTCTGCTACAACTCGGAGCTGTGTCACATTCAGAAGTTTACCGATGACACAGCCATTGTTGGGTGCATCAGTGATGACAGAGAGGAGGAGTATAGGAGCCTGGTGAGGGACTTTGCTGTGTGGTGCAACAGGAACCATCTGCAGCTCAACACCTCGAAGACCAAGGAGCTGGTCATTGACTTTGGGAGGTCCAGACCAAGGTCACGACCAGTTCTGATCGAGGGAGTCTAGGTGGAGGCTGTGGATTCCTACAGGTACCTCGGGCTGTGGCTGGACAGCAAGCTGGACTGGACTTGCAACACCAAACACTTATACAGGAAGGGACAGAGCAGGCTATACTTCCTCAGGAGGCTGCGGTCCTTTAACATCTGCAAGAAACTCCTGTGGATGTTCTATCAGTCTGTGGTCGCCAGTGTCCTGTTTTACACTGTGGTGTGCTGGGGGGGGGCAGCACATCCAAGAAGGACACATTCAGGCTGGACAAACTGATCAGGCGGGCCGGCTCTGTGGTCGGCATGAAGCTGGACTCTCTGGTGACAGTGGCAGAGAAGAGGTCTATGGACAAACTACTGAACATCATGGACGATGCCAGTCACCCTCTGCACACCGTCATCAGCAACCAGAGGAGCCTGTTCAGTGACAGAATGCTCCTTCCCAAGTGCAGGACGAACAGACTCAAAAACTCCTTTGTCCCTCACACCATCAGACTGTACAACTCCTCTCTGGGGGGGGAGGAGGGGGAACAGGAGGAGCAGTAGCCTAGCCTGACAATAAGCAATACCGGACAATGTGCAATATAATGTGCAATATCTTTCCTGCTCCCCCTCCCACACACACTTACCCTAACCCCACTTCTCCCCCCTCCCCTTCTTTCCCATATCTTCATCTCATCTCATTATCTGTAGCCGCTTTATCCTTCTACAGGGTCGCAGGCGAGCTGGATCCTATCCCAGCTGACTACGGGCGAAAGGCGGGGTTCACCCTGGACAAGTCGCCAGGTCATCACAGGGCTGACACATAGACACAGACAACCATTCACACTCACATTCACACCTACGCTCAATTTAGAGTCACCAGTTAACCTAACCTGCATGTCTTTGGACTGTGGGGGAAACCGGAGCACCCGGAGGAAACCCACGCGGACACGGGGAGAACATGCAAACTCCACACAGAAAGGCCCTCGCCGGCCACGGGGCTCGAAACCCGGACCTTCTTGCTGTGAGGCGACAGCGCTAACCACTACACCACCGTGCCGCCCTCCCCATATCTTATTCTTTTATATTTGTATATGTAAACACTTAATTTATTTTAATTTATCTAGAAGTTTTCTCTATTTCTTTTCTCTGTTTATCTGTAATGATGCTGCTGGAATCTTAATTTCCCTGAGGGAACCCTCCCAAAGGGATCAATAAAGTTTTATCTAATCTAATCTATGCAGATTGCGAAAGCCTGACTGAAAGGGTTCACAGAGATCATTACGAGCCAGGAAAGTATGAAGCTGAGAGGCTACAACTCTCTCCATTACTTTAGCTAAGAAAGGGAGATTAGAGATGGGTCTGTAATTAGAGAGTGAAAGAGGATTCAGACCAGGTTTCTTTAGTATTGGTGTAACTGAAGCAATTTTGAGGGACGTGGGAACTAAAGTGCCTAAAGCAAAACACTGATTAATCATATGAGCAATATAAGGGGAGATAGCAGATACACAGGATTTGATAAGTGCAGTGGGTGCAGGGTCCAGCAGACATGAGGAGGAGGACTTAGTCATGATTTCTGATACTTTAGAAGAATCAACAGGAAAGAAAGCAGCGAGACAGCAGTCAGCTTTATGAAAAAGAGCTACTTGCGAGACAGAAGAATTAATTTCAGAATGAAAGTGTTGGTAAACACTGTCAATTTTATCCATGAAAAGATCCAAAAAAGCCTTTCTATGAAAGTTTGTATGATTTGCAAATATTGCATTTTGTTTAGAGTTATATCCCAACTTTTTTTGAAATCAAGTTTGCACAATACACATCGGGCGGCACGGTGGTGTAGTGGTTAGCGCTGTCACCTCACAGCAAGAAGGTTCTGGGTTCGAGCCCCGTGGCCGGCGAGGGCCTTTCTGTGTGGAGTTTGCATGTTCTCCCCGTGTCCGCGTGGGTTTCCTCCGGGTGCTCCGGTTTCCCCCACAGTCCAAAGACATGCAGGTTAGGTTAACTGGTGACTCTAAATTGAGCGTAGGTGTGAATGTGAGTGTGAATGGTTGTCTGTGTCTATGTGTCAGCCCTGTGATGACCTGGCGACTTGTCCAGGGTGAACCCCGCCTTTCGCCCGTAGTCAGCTGGGATAGGCTCCAGCTCGCCTGCGACCCTGCACAGGATAAAGCGGCTACAGATAATGAGATGAGATGAGACAATACACATCCACGATCTATAATGATTATCCATTTCGGGTCATAGATGAGCTGGAGCAGGTGAGGCAGGTCAATCTATCATATCATTAGATGAGATGAACACTCTGGGAGGAAACTCCACACTAAGGCGCCACTCAGCTGCAAGATTCGAACCCAGAACCTTCTGACTCTGGTCGCAGACACACACAGAGGTCAGCCAGCGAGTGAACTTCTGTAACCTGGGACATCCAAATGAGCTTAAGACTCACTCACTCTTCTGCACTGTTAAATGTGTAAATGTAATGGCCCCCCATGTGCTGCCTTCTGCTCTTAGATGTAAAACAAATAAATGTGAAGTGTGACATGTTTAATGTGTCTTTATTCAAGGCTCTGAGCACGAATAAATAAACTAATCTTGTGTTCGCCAGTGCTGTTCTGGTTATTTCATGTCATATCTAAGGAAACAAAAACACTCAGAATAAGTGAAATGAAGTAGTAAACCTTAACAAACCCCACTGAGCTGTTCTTTCTCTTTACCTGTGAGCAAACCGGAAGTCAGAAGCCGTCTCGCGACCCACATTCTTAATTAATCCTCATGTGTTCGTTAAGAGTGTAACCCAAACATCACCGCCATGTTGTGCCCTCAAGTCCGCCAGCATTACGGTCCGGAGAGGAAACACGATCCGGTGTATTCAGTTCCGAAGCTCAACAGTTCCGCGTCACAGTTCCGGTACTTTCACTTTCGGTTCTCAGTAAAAAGCTCCTTGCAGTGATGATGGCGCCGTATGAAGACCTGGTGATATTTATAGCGAATCAGCTGAAATGTCCGATTTGTTTCGACATGTTCACAGACCCGGTGACTTTAGCGTGCGGACACAGTTACTGCCTCCAGTGCATTAACGGCCATTTACAGAGGAATGGAAGGAGATGCCCTGAGTGTCGGGCTGAGCTCAGAGCAAACTGCAAACTCCACAAAAATGTCACCATCAGCACCATTCTGGAATTACAGGAAGTGGGGGGTCGGGAAATGTGGGACAGGGTCCTAACCGGAAGTGAGGAAGAGTTTCCTCAGGTGAGGTTCATGCTCAGGGACTCAGGTAGAGTTGGATCTGAGGATTTAACTTTCTCTTTCTGCTTTCGGTTCTGCAAAACCGAGATGTAGTAGCATGTCATCACTCATATTCATGTTTAAAACAAAGAATAACACACTGAACTGAGTCTTATGATGACACTGAAGTCTGTTTTCCCCAGACCTTATAATAATAATAATAATAATAATAATACAGTAGTAGTTGTTGTTGTTGTTGGTGGTGGTGGTGGTTAAATTGTTTTTAAACCAAGGCTCTATGATTATAGAGTGTCTCATTTTATTACTTTTTAAAATAATGTTTCAGTACTGGAGATCATATAAACTACCACGTGGAGTTATAAGTTGTACAATGATTAATTATTTTATATTTCTAAACATAACAGACTGCTTAATTGAATTGAATGTGTTGTAAATGATTCTAGTTACACCAGGTTTTTTTGACACAGTAGTAATTAATTTTAAACATAACATTGATTTCTAAGTAAATTGTTTTTGTGTAAAACAGTACTGGTTAAAGTTTTGAGATTTTAAAAGATTAGACACGTAAACACACATTTCAAAAATACAAATCTTTTAAGGATCTTAAATGTACAGTAGGGGGCAGTAATGCTCTTAAATGTGCAGTGGGGGCAGTAATGCTTTTAAATATACAACAGGGGGCAGTAATGCTCTTAAATGTACAGTAGGGGGCAGTAATGCTCTTAAATGTACAGTAGGGGGCAGTAATGCTCTTAAATGTACAGTAGGGGGCAGTAATGTTCTTAAATCATATTCACTCATCTCATGAAGCCTCGTTGTTCACTGATGTTCTTCAGGATGCTCTGCAGAGAAAACTGAACTTCTTGAAGCAGGAGGTGGAAAAGATTGAAATGCTGCTAGCTGAAGTTCCTGGTGTCTTTCAGGTAGGACACGTTACAGAAAGGACACTTTAGTTCTCTGTGTGTACGAAGCATAAACATGTCTTCAGCTCTGCTGTATTCCATGCAGAATGGGAGCTGTTTCATCGGAGACAGTATCAGGACTTATGAGTCGTCATCATCAGTGAATGTGTTGAGTTCTTCAGTGGGCTGTGAAGGAGGAAGTCATTGTGCTGAGAACATCTCGCGTTTTACGTCACTTACTCAGACTGATGAGGTACGCTGAAGGAACAGTTTGTTGAAAAATAAAATGCACTTTAGATCAGCCCGAGACATGTTCGATGTTAGAAGACTGCAACAATGTGAGTGAACAACTAATGGAAGTCTGTCTCATCATTGCCTACATCATCTCCAGCCAGAGACGTGAATTATCACACCGTGTGCTTCCACGCCCTGAGTGTCACACTCTGGTGTATTTTCAGGTTGTTAAGAACTTGGAGTCTGGTTTAGACAAGAACAGAGCGAGTGTGTCAGAGGATCCAGACTCTCTCAGAGGGTTTTCTGAGGGTGGAACAGCTGAAGCTGCAGGTAAACAAGCAGCCAGTAGAATAGCATAAATGTATTACTTAACGCACCTTTAATGTGATATCCTTTCTTTTCGCTCACAGCTCTTAGTGCTGAGTTTGTCTCGCTGTCCTTCTCGACCCAGCTGGGTCACCGGCGTTTGACTTTCCTCCCTTTGAAACAGAGGATAGAGGTGAGGTCATCTCTGCCTCTGAGGACGCAGTTCTGCCGTTTCGAGGCATGTCAGTGGATGGCGGAGCAGGAGTTCACCACAGGGAGGCATTATTGGGATACAGAGACGAGCGCGTGCAGTGGCTGGGCGGTTGGAGTGGCATACGCCCACCTGGGACAAAGCAAGCGGCTTGGGAGGAGTAAATCATCCTGGTGTATCGAGTGGAGCAGCAGCAGATTCAGTGCCTGGCACGATGGCACAGAGACACTGCTGAAACAGAGACACCCGAGAAGACTCCGAGTCCTGCTGGACATGGATGCTGGACATCTCTCCTTCTGGAGTGGAGCAGATGGAGAAGCCGAGCTGTACAATGTTCGGGTGAAGTTCACAGCCCCGGTTAGACCCGTGTTCTGGCTGTTTGGGACAAAGCCAGGAAACGCCCTGTCCTTCCCCAGACCCTGACTCGGGTCTCACTCTGTCGTGTCCTGAACTCGTCCACACTGAGATGGAAAAGACACAAAATAATCTTTGTTAGTTGTTGTATTGTTTATATTTTGTGTGGATCATATTAAACAACAAATAAATAATGATTGGAGTTAATGTATGAAAATGACCACAAATGTTTTTTTTTTTTTTTTAATTCATAAAATACAAATCAGGCACCTACATGTAATGTATAAATATTTCTTTAGTATTTTACATATTTTAATAAGAAATTATTTTTATTTTTATTTACTGTAGACATGTTAAACATCCAGATTAATGGGATCTTTCCTTTACACCAGTTTACAGCTCTGTTTTTGAGGTTATTGCAAATATAATCTTAAATTTTGGTTAAACATGTTTGTTTTGTTTTTTTAAGAAACCAAACGTATAACTTAATTTTTTTTCATTTCAGGAAATGATTGTCAAAATGATCGTTTTTAGGAAGAAATAAACTTAAAACAAAATACAGTCCTTTTTTTGTCTTTCGTGTTTCATTAAACAAAACAAAAAGACTTTTGGTAAAGGTAACGGAAATGTGAGTGACAGTTCAGCTGTCCAATCAGCGGGCTCGGTGTGTCACGTCATCATTTACGTCAATACGTAACGTTTAAAAACCCGGAAGAACGCTAACCGGCGAGTGAGCGAATGAATAAACCCGGGGATGTTTTACAGCATCACATGTATATTTCATCTCAAACATTAAAATTCAAGATATATGGCCTGAAAATGTTTGATAAAGAAGTCGGATTTAAGTTATTTAAATTAGATCACCTCTAAGGATATTTTGGCTCATGCGCATGCGTGATAGCTGCGCTGTAATAATAATATCCTCAGTATTAGAGAGAATCAGTTCTCTACATGACATCTGAGATTAGAAATCAAGAAGGATGAGGAAAGATGTGCGGATTTTACTCGTCGGAGAGCGTGAGTCATGTGTTTCTGTGTTTTATAAACTGACTGACTGAAATAGAATCGACCTACTTTATTAGACACAGCCGTCATCACTTCACATTTCCTCTCTGAAAGCATACAGCAGCTTTAAAAGGTCATACAGACAGTAATACCGAGGGTTATTACACTTTATAACACTATCTATACACAGGGCAGAGGGGGAAAGGAAGTCAGTCTCGAAATGTCAAGGTCTTAGGATCTGATCATCATCTGACATCTGGTGATGTGTGTGTGTGTGTGTGTGTGTCAGCTGAATATGATGTATTTGAATCAGATGGCTTTAAAACCCAGTTAGACCTTCTAATGCTGAAAATCTAGCAAAGAAAGATACAGTCAGGGGTGTGGTACAGGATGGGAGGAGCTCTGAATGATTTATGAATAAAGACTGGGCTGTGCTGGAAAGTAAAGCTCCGCCCCCTATATCTAGACTAGGTTTTCTTCTATGATTTCCCTGCATTTGTCTTCATCAGCCGTCTTCAACCCTGACCAGTTTTCCAGTTCTCGCTGATGAAAAGCACTGCAATAACACGGTGCTACCACCACCAGGGCATCCGGGTGACGGTTGTGTCAGGATTTCTGGCTGCAAACATCAACGATTTTAACCAGACAAACACATAAACTCTGCACACACACACACACACACACACACAGGAAATCTAGTTACATATATAACTTTGTCTTTTCAAACATCATCACGACTTGTCAGTTGTTGGGAAGACGAGCAGCATGTTATTAGAGCACATCCATTTCAGAGAGGAACCTTTCTAAACTTCTCTCTGTGCCTCTCCGACTTTCTGGAGCCCGTTTATTAGGAAACAGAAACCAGAATTTAGCCCACAGTTTAGTGCAGTTTTCTGATTGTTCTTGTTTCACACCTCATTTGACTCATCAGTGTGTTAGTGCAGGGTGCCAAAACTTTATGCAGCGGTGCTTTCTGTTCAGTTCAGCTTTACTGCTAAAACTGTTGTAGTAATACAGTATCACTTTTCAACAAATACCATAAGAAAGAAGGAAGCTGATAATTAGATGTAATAAGGAAATATTTTACCAGTATTTTTGTGATGGTTTATTTAAATTTGTCTAAGTTAAAAAAAAAAGTATCGGACATTTTTTGTATCTTGTTTTTTAAAAAATGTTTTAATAGAGAATAGTGAGTCTTCATTATGCCAATAATCTTTGTAATGCTATTTTTAAAATTATTATAATACAATTTTTTTTTTTATTCTCAAGATATCGAGTGTTACTTGAGTCCAAATGAACTTTTAAAACATTTCAAATCATTCTTTTAAGCAGTCTGAATGTGAACGATTACTCAGCTGGTATCAACATCAACCACATTTAATATTAGTCCTAAAATATTTTTATATAATATACTGCAAGTGTAAATAAACCAGATAAGTGCCACAGTAATGCTGCACAAACAAAACCCAGGGATTTTTACAAGTTAGTTTTAAAATCTTTAATGTAAGTCTACTGTGTGTGTGTGTGTGTGTGTGTGTGTGTGTGTGTGTGTGTGAACAGCCAAAGTGGGGAAGACGTCTCTGATCATGTCTCTGGTCAGTGAGGAGTTTCCTGATGTGGTAGGACGACTCGGATTTTATTGTTTATATGTTTTCCTGCCCTAATATTTTTGTGGCTGGTGTGATGGGATGTGTTTGTGCCTCTTTAGGTTCCCTACAAAGTGGAAGAGATCACCATTCCCGCTGACGTCACGCCGGAGAGAGTCCCTACACACATAGTGGACTACTCAGGTAGTGAAGGACCAGGTTAAGAGCACTTCCTTAACCTAATGATATGGCCTTAAAGTAAATGATGGTGTTTTTAATGTGTCCAGAAGCTGAACAGACAGACGAGCAGCTTTATCAGGAGATCTCCAAGGTATACTGTAATCTGCATAAACTGTCCCAGTGCACTGAAATTTGTCCTGGTGGTGTGGATTTATGAACATCTGTCTCTCTTTACAGGCAAATGTTATATGCATTGTGTACGCCATCAATAACAGGAAGTCACTTGAGAAAGTGAGTAACAGTAAAGTTTCCGGTTCCTCTCAGCTGAAACGTGATAAAGTCATTTGGAGAAGTTGTGAAAGAGTTGCAAAGGTCATCGGAGGTCTCATCTCATTCTCATCTCATCTCATTATCTGTAGCCACTTTATCCTGTTCTACAGGGTCGCAGGCGAGCTGGAGCCTATCCCAGCTGACTACGGGCGAAAGGCGGGGTTCACCCTGGACAAGTCGCCAGGTCATCACAGGGCTGACACATAGACACAGACAACCATTCACACTCACATTCACACCTACGCTCAATTTAGAGTCACCAGTTAACCTAACCTGCATGTCTTTGGACTGTGGGGGAAACCGGAGCACCCGGAGGAAACCCACACGGACATGGGGAGAACATGCAAACTCCGCACAGAAAGGCCCTCGCCGGCCACGGGGCTCGAACCCAGACCTTCTTGCTGTGAGGCGACAGCGCTAACCACTACACCACCGTGCCACCCTCATTGGAGGTCGTAACATAAAACATAAACATTATCATGTCATTATATCAAGGATAATAAAGATTTATTACAGATTATATATAAAATGCAGCTCAAAGTGATTTAAAAGGAAATAAAGAAGATGGTTAAAAAAAGATAATTTTAAAATGTAAAAATAATAAAAAGAAATTAAATAAAAAATGAAAAATAGAAGAAATTGTTTTTAAAATTATGTATTAAAACACTTAGTTGTTTTTTTAAATATATTTTTAAAATATATAAAATACAGTATATTTTAAAAAAATTAAATGTATCTGCAGTGTAGAAACTCAAAGTGTAGAACCCTGAGGAGATGAGCTCTTATGGAAAATGTAAGACTTTGGGAATATATATATATATATAATATAAATTTTTTTTTTGCTTCCAAGAAACTTTCAGTGAGAATAAATAAGACCCTGAGACATTCTAGGACAGTTTCCTAAATTTACAGGAGTGTGTGATGTAGCCAAAATCTCAGCGAGTTGATTATAACTCAGATTTAGCATTACATTTCAGCCCGAGTTCTAACACGTGATGGTTTCTCTCCTCAGGTGACGAGTCACTGGATCCCTCTGATCAGCGAGAGGACAGATAAAGACAGCAGGTCAGACAGCAGCAGATGATATTGAGTTCTGGACTCTGATTGGTCGGAAAGTGTTGATTAATTCTCTATAACAGCAGCTCCGACTGTAGTGCAGGTCTATATTGCATTAATGCCCTCGCTCCAATACGTTATGGTTTCTATAGTAACAGCTCATTCACAGGGACGTGTCCAGTAGAGACCACATCAACAGATTTTGATCCTGTCACACAATTACTGGTCAATTTTATCTACTATTCTATAGTATACACTCACTGGCCACTTTAATAGGAACTAGTTCTTGATTCTAAGATTCCTGTTCTTAGCTGCAACCCAATGTGTTGTTCTGTTCTGCTGTTGCATGCTGAGATGCTTTTCTGCTCACCACGGTTGTAAAGAGTGATTATATGAGTTACTATATCCTTCCTGGCAAAAAAGCTCAAACTGCTCAATCTGTCCATTTTCTGATCTCCACCTTCTCTTATCAACAAGGCGTTTGTTTCCACCCACAGAACTGTCGCTCACTCGTTCACTCAGTGTTTGTTTTTTGTTTTTCGCACCATTCTGTGTAAACTCTACAGACTGCTGTGTGTGAAAACCCCAGGAGGAGATCAGCAGTTTCTGAAATATTCAAATCAAAAATCCTCCTCTGGCTCAAACCAACACCCATACCACAGTGAAATAAAGAAAGTCGCACTTCACTGTGAGATCACAGTGTTTCCCGTTCTGATGTGTGAACATTGTGAACATTAACTGCAGCTCTGGATTTGTATCTGTGGGATTTGATGCATCGTGCTGCTGCTGCTGCTGTCGAGGAATCGGCTGAGTACAGAACCGCAGGTGGCTGTAGGGGTGTTCCTAATAAAATGACCAGTGAGTGTAGTCTATGTTCTATCTACTGTACTATAATGTTCTATACACAATTTGTCTGTTCTATACTGCACCATACTTCCATTTTTCAGTTATACTGTACTATACTGATACTGTACTAGCGCTGTGCTTTGGAGTGTGATATGATTAAACTAAGTGCACTCCTCTGTTGCGTCCTTAAGGCACAGTGTGAATTTCATGGCGATCTGAAATCGTCATCTTTGTCGGCAGGTCAAAACGAACACGGGATTAGATTAGATTTGTCCTTTTACTCTCCAGAACTGATATCCGAGCCTCTAATTTCCACTGTATTGCACTCAGTAAACACATTTTAACTCACAAATGTAAAGGTTTTCTGGTGGAAATGAATATCGGATGGAAGGATAACAGGAGACGGGCGTGGCCTTATACAGGGGCTGTATTTCACAGATGTTCCATTTCATTAAATGTAACTATAAGCAGATTTTTAACAAATGGATAATTGTGTGTGTGTGTGTGTGTGTGTGTGTGTGTGTGTGTGTGTGTGTGTGTGTGTGTGAGAGAGATAGAGTTCCTCTGATCTTGGTTGGGAATAAATCTGATCTGGTGGAACAGAGCAGCATGGAGACGGTCCTGCACATCATGAACAAATACGCCGAGATCGAGACTTGCGTTGAGGTTCTCTCTCTCTCTCTCTCTCTCTCTCTCTCTCTCTCTCTCTGTCTCTCGCTCGCTCACTCTGTCTCTCTGTCTTTCTCTGTCTTTCTCTCTCTCTCTCTCTCTCTCTGTCTCTCTGTCTTTAGAAAACATGTCCTGTGGTCCTGCTCATAGTGACAAACACTATGTGTAGTTTACTCACACAATATTCATTAACACACTGTTCAGGGCTTATAAATGTGTTATAACAAAAAAAAGAACATTTTCTTTATTAAATAACTTTTTTCCATTAAAGATGTCCTTTATTTATTTGTTTGTTTGTTTGTTTGTTTGTTTGTTTGTTTGTAATTGTAAATTGACCTTGGGTGTGAGAAAGGTGCTATATAAATTATTATTATTATTATTATTATTATTATTATTATTATTATTATTATTATTAGACCTTAGGTCCTCCTGTGCCTACAGGCACATTGGGCAGCAAGCTTCCATCTGGGTCTTGCGGCTGCTGCTTCCTCAGCCTCTTCCCAGGTTATATTTGCTCTTTTCAGGTCTTCTTGAAAAGTTCTTCTCCAGGTGTTTTTTGGCCGACCTCTCTTCCTTCTGCCACCTGGTGGCACCCAGGTCATGGCAGTCTTTGAGTGGCGCTGACTTGGTAGGCGTAGGATATGACCTGCCAGTTGCATCCTCTTGCCTGTTATAATGTCCCTCAGTGGTTTGGTCTTTGCCCTTCTGAGAATCTCGTCATTTGTAATGTGATCTTGCCACTTTACTTTCAAGATTCTTCTCAGGTTCCTCTAGTGAAACACATCCAGCTTCTTGGTTAGTTTAGCTGTGCACTTCCATGTTTCACTTGCATATATTGCTGTAGGTAGGACTATGCTGTTGTACAGGTGTAGTTTGGTGTCCAGATCAATGGCATTGGTTGCCCAGATGGTGCGCATCCTTCGAAACACTGCAGCTGCTTTTCTTAGTCTACAGCTGATGTCAGGTTCCACCTCACCACTGTTGCTAACCACGCTGCCAACGTAGGTGAACTGGTCCACTGTTTCGGCTTGGTTGTTATACACACTGATACTCAGCAGTGGTTGATCGGCATTGTCTCCCACTTCCATTGCCTTGGTCTTCTCTATGCTGATCCTCAGCCCAACTTTCCCAGCAAACCATTCTAGCTTTGTTATAAGATGCTGTAGATCCTGGTTGTTCTCAGACAGCAGAGCTAGATCATCCGCAAAGTCAAGGTCTGCCAGTTTCTCTCCCTCCTTCCACCTCACTCCTTCTCTACCATCCTCTGTAGTCTTTTTCAGGACAAAGTCTATGGTCAAAAGGAAAGGGGAAAGGATGCATCCTTGTCTGACACCCGTGACAATGTCGAAGAAATCTGTTGTTCCTCCCTCTGTCCTGACGCAGCATCTTGAGTTTGCATAAAGACTCTTGAAGGTGTTAACAAACTGTTCTGGTATCCCATAAGAGGCAGCAATATTCCAGAGGGACGCCCTGTGAATACTGTCAAAGGCTTTTTTGAAATCGATGAAATTTAATACTAGTGGTGTTTGGTGCTCAAGACATTGGTCAATGATGTTACAGAGAGTGAAGATTTGTTCTATACAGGAGCGGTTACTGCGGAACCCAGCTTGTTCCTCTCTCAGCTTGCCGTCAACAGCTTTCTTCAGTCTTCTGAGAAGCACTGCGCAGAACACTTTCCCAGGGATTGAGAGTAGGGTGATGCCCCGCCAGTTGTTGCAGTCCGAGAGGTCTCCTTTCTTTGGGAGCTTCACAATCACACCGTCTTGCCAGTCCCTGGGGACCTGCCCCTCCTGCCAGCAGCGGTTCATCAGCCTGGTTAGCATCTCCACTGTGCTCTCACCACCATACTTGAGCAGCTCTGCTGAGATCTCATCCAGTCCTGCCGCCTTGTTATTTTTCAGCGCTTTTATGGCTTCTGCAGTTTCCTCTCTCCTGACTGGTTCCTCACAGACCTCTAGGATCTCTGCTGGTTCTTCTGGTGCAAAGTCAAACAGGGTGTCGGGATTTGGCTGGTTTAAGGTTTCCTGAAAGTGCTCCATCCATCGCAAGTCCTGTTCTTCTGTAGTTAGCAGAGTTTTCCCACTTTTGTCCCTTACAGGTACACTTGAACTGTTCCAAGTTCCAGTGAGTTCTCTAACAATGCGATACAGGGTCCTTGCGTCATTTTTCTTGGCTGCTTCCTCAGCCTCAGAGCTTTTCTTTTCTAGCCACTCTCTCTTGTCTGCACGACAACTCTTCTTTACCTGTCGGTCAAGGTCACGGTACAGGTGCTTTGTTTCTTCCTTCTTTTCTTCAGACCTAGCTCTGTCTCTTTCTCCCTTCATCTTCTTCCTTTCATCAATCAGCTTCCAGGTATGTTCCTTAATCCACTGTTCTTTTCGTGAGCCACGTCTCCTCCCTATGGTTTCTTCTGCACTTTGTGTGAGGGTTTCCCTGAAGAACGACCACTGATCTTCCAGGTCTGGCCCCATCTCTTGCAGCATCTCTTGCAACAGCTGGAATCTGTTCTGTAGCTTTAACCGGTATTTTTCACTGGTAGTGGGGTCTTTAAGTTTATCCGTTGCGAAAGACTTTTGTTTCTTCTTTACTGTTAGTTTCTTCAGTCGTAGCCACAGCTTTGCTCCCAGAAGATGGTGGTCTGAAGTCACATCTGCGCCCCTGTACACTCTAACATCAAGAAGTGCAGACTTCCAATGTTGACTGATGCAGATGTAGTCAATTTCATTGTTAATTGTCCCATCTGGTGATCTCCAAATTTTCTTATGTATCAACTTGTGTTGGAAGAAGGTGTTACTAATACTAAGGCTATTCAAGTTACAGAAGAACAGAAGACGCTCTCCATTGTCACTGGTCTTATTGGTATACTTACTGGTATTATTATTATTATTATTATTATTATTATTAATATTTAGAACTTTATTGATATGTATATTTAAATAGTTATTTAATGTTAATATAAAATATTTAAATTACTTTATCTTTTTGGTGTTTGTGTGTTTCAGTGTTCAGCGAAGAATCTGAAGAACATCTCCGAGCTGTTTTATTACGCTCAGAAAGCTGTACTTCACCCTACAGGACCGCTTTACTGCCCCGAACGCAAACAGGTACTCAATTCTTTTCCTCTTTTTAATCAATCTTGATCGCAGATATTTTTTAGGCTCCTTTCTCTTTAAAATTAATTCAGATTAGAAGAAAAAAAATAGATTGCTCAAAAGCTCCCAGATTTCCTCAATTATCACACATTTTACTGCAAATAGACTACTCTGTTTTTTTATCTAAAATAAACTTAATGGAATAAAATAAAAATGTAAAATTCATAAAGTAGCAGAAATTTTGTAATAACAACTTAATAAACACTTAATAAGCACACAGGAACCGTCACCACAGCCACAATGATTTTTATTCAGCTTTTTATTTTATTTTGGTATCATATTCCTGATTTTTATTAAAACTGGGAATTTAGGAAAATGTGAAAAAAAATTTTTTTAAGAGTTTCTCCTACATTTTCACTCTTAACTTGCATTTTACTGCAAACAGACTCATTCTCACTCGCGTGTTTTTAGTGTCTTTTTTTTGTGCTTTTTTTAGGGTTAAAAGTGACACATTTTTTAAGGTTCACAAATAAGTCAACATTTTCTAAAAAAGTCTAGAAAACATTTAAACATATAACACTGAAAAAAGTCACTGCAGTCACAGTTTCTGAGATAAACGTGTTTTTAATAAGCATCAATGGATTAATCTTTTTTTACATCATTTATTAGGATATAAATCACTTTATTAACAATTTAATGTCATTTTAATACCAACAGGAGTGGAAATATTTCTGTGAATTTAAAAAATATATATTTAAATGATAGTGGATCAGCTACGTGCAGATTATTTAGTGTGTGTGTGTGTGTGTAATATCCCACTCTATATCACACCCTGGTTTATTTGATTAATCTTTATGCTGTGTGTGACAGATGAAGCCGGCGTGTGTCCGAGCTCTCACTCGTGTCTTTAAAATTTCCGACTTGGACAATAACGGAATCCTCAACGACAACGAGCTCAACTTCTTCCAGGTCCGAATATAAAGAACCGGCACATAAACCACGAGTCAGCACTGTGTCACGCTGATTTATGAACCGTTTAATGAAGTGATATCTTTATTGCTGTGTGCAGAGAGTGTGTTTCAGCTCACCGCTCGCTCCTCAGGCTCTGGAGGACGTGAAGAAGGTGGTGAAGAGGAACACCGCTGATGGAGTGTGTGAGGACGGACTGACTCTGCAGGGTGAGGGGCAGAACACACACACACACACACACACACCCCATCAGAGTTACACTCTGGTGTGGTAACCATACACAGAGGAGCATCACTGACTCAGGAGTGTGTGGTGGTGGTGGGGGGGTTAAAAAACCTCTTCATGTGTTTCATGCCTTTTATTTTTTCCCCCCCAGGGTTCCTTTTCCTCCACACACTCTTCATCCAGAGGGGCCGTCACGAGACTACATGGGCAGTGCTTCGCCATTTTGGCTACGACGATGACCTGGAACTACATCAGGACTTCCTTTTCCCTCTGTAAGCTCCACCCACTCATGTTAACCAATGCCTTGTTCGCACCACATCCTTACTACCCAGTTTTTGTTAGCTCCGCCTACTTGTTATTGGTTTCTGTTGTTATCCCTGCCTCCTTCTTCCTTATTTCTCTTCATAGTCCCGCCTCCTTCTTATCTAATTTTCTTCATAGTCCCACCTCCTTCTTCCCTATTTCTCTTCATAGTCCCACCTCCTTCTTATCTAATTATCTTCATAGTCCCGCCTCCTTCTTCCCGATTTCTCTTAATAGTCCCGCCTCCTTCTTACCTAGTTCTCTTCATAGTCCCACCTCCTTCCCTATTTCTCTTCATAGTCCTGCCTCCTTCTTATCTAATTATCTTCATAGTCCCGCCTCCTTCTTCCCGATTTCTCTTAATATTCCCGCATCCTTCTTACCTAGTTCTCTTCATAGTCCCGCCTCCTTCTTACCTGCTCCTTTTGTTATCACTACTGCCTTCTTTTAATGGCCCTGCCTCCTTTTATCTGTTTCTCCTGTTAGCTCCACCTCTTCCTTACTTATTTCTCTAGGTAGTCCCACCTTCTTCTCACCTGTTCCTTCTGTTAGCTCCGCCTACTCTTTATTCGTTTCTCTTGTTTGTCCTGCTTCCTTCTCAGCTGTTTCATTTGTTAGCCCCACCTCCTTCTTACCTGTTTCTCCTGTTAGCTCCGCCTCTTTGTTACCTATTTCTCTTGTAAGTCCTGACCTTTTTTACCTCTTTCTGTTGTTGACCCCACTTCCTTCTTACCTGCCTCCCTCTCATTTGGATCTTTGTTTTGGCTTACCAATTTCTCTTTTTAGTCCCACCCACTTCGCCTGTTTCCCAATTTAGCCACGCCCTGTTGTTTCTACTGAAAGCCCCATGACCTTCTTATCTGTTTCTCCTGTTGGATTTATAATTCCTTGCCCTGTATCTCTTCTAGCTCCGCCCACCTTGCTGTTTTTTCTTGTTAGCCCCGCCCCTCACTTGTTTAACTCCCACACTGTGTGTGTTTGTAGATTAAGAGTCCCAGCTGACTGCAGCACCGAGCTCAACCACGATGCCTCACTGTTCTTGCAGAGCGTCTTCGATAAACACGACAAGGTGAAGACGCGGCGGCACTCGCCCTCCGCAACAGATTACACTCACACACACGTCGGGGGTTTTTGTTGTCGTTTTATTTTTCATAAACAATTAATTTAGCTGATCTGGCTCAGTGATACGCAGAGATGTAAAATTGAACGGATGTTGTACAGTGCATGCTGGGTCAAACGGGACAGAATGAGGTCACATGGTGCGTTCATCCTGAACTTAGAGCTGTTTTTATGAAAGCCTCTGAGTGGTGATGGGTTTATTTTAGGACAGAGACGGTGCCCTGAACCCCAGCGAGCTGAAGGAGGTGTTTGATGTTTTTCCCTACATGCCCTGGGGTCCGGACGTGAATAACACTGTGTGTACTAACGATCACGGCTGGATCACATACCAGGGCTTCATCTGTCAGTGGACGTGAGTCACATCCCCAAGTCTTTAATTCCTCAGCAGCTTACCAAATTTTACAATTTGTTATTTATATTTTCATCGAAGCGTATGTGTTGCACGTGCACTTTAACTGATATCAGTCTTTACACTTTTATTGCACTTTTTCTCGACTCTGCAGTGTGAAGGACGAAACTAAATACACTCGTGTTCGTCTTGATCTCCGTCATGCACAGTGTGAATTCGGTATAAATTGCAGAATTTTGAATTTTTCACCCAAAAAAATACAAAGGTGTTTGCTGGACACGCCCCTGTGAATGAGCCGTTACTATAGAAACCATAATGAGTGCATTAATATAAACCTGCACTACTGTCAGAGCTGCTGTTAGAGAGAATTAATCAACACCTTTAGACCAATCAGAGTCCAGAACTCAGCAGCACTAATTATTATTATAACGTTTGTCATGGTGGCAGGTTAACAACATATCTGGACGTCCAGCGTTGCCTGGAATACCTCGGTTACCTTGGTTACTCCATCATAGCGGAGCAGGAGTCGCAGGCCGCTGCCATCATGGGTGGGTATTTGCATGTTTCCATGGAAACAGCTATGCGCAACAGTTTTAATGCTGTATTTAAACCTCTTGCTCTGAAGTATTACAGCAGGAAACGTTTGTGTGCGCGTGTGTGTCACAGTGACCCGCAGCAAGCGTGTGGACCTGCAGCAGAAACAGACGCAGCGCTGTGTCTTCCTCTGTAACGTCTTCGGCAGCAGTGGGAGTGGAAAGAGCAGCTTCCTGCAGGCTTTCCTCGGATGCAACCTCAATGTACACACACACACACACACACACACACACACACACACACACACACACACACACACACATCTATATGCATTTGCATACAGACTCTTAGATGTATCAGTGCATAACCATAACTAATAATGTTTAATATTATTTTAGAACAATGATGAATGGTGTGTGTGTGTGTGTGTGTGTGTGTGTGTGTGCTCTCCAGTGTCAGAAAATGATCAGAGATGAACACAAATCGCATTATGCCATGAACACAGTGCACGTTTACGGTCAGGAGAAATATCTGCTGGTGAGACGTTATTATTATTATTATTATTATTATTGTTGTTGTTGTTGTTGTTGACTCGACATCATCTGTTTTTCTCTCCATAGCTGCATGAAATCTGCTCAGATTTGGACTTCCTGTCCGAGTCCGATCTCTCCTGTGACGTCGTGTGTCTGATTTATGACGTCAGCGACCCTGAATCGTTCGACTACTGCGTTCGAGTGTTTAAAGTAAGAGAGCGTGTTTCAGCGTTTATACCTGGACACTCAGGAAAGAAACGATAAACTGATGACCAAACGAGACGTTTATATTTTATCCAAACTCCTGCACACTGCGCATGACCTTTCACTTAAATCCACCGGATATCACCTGGAGTTTTACTGAGAGTTATATACTGAAAACGAGGGGCTTAGATCTCAGCTCTGGAGGACGAGTGGACAAAACTAAGTGCACCCCTCATACATGTCAACCCCTTTGGGCGTCCACCTGTAGTATCAGAGGAAGAAATCCATAAAATCAACATAAAATCCTTATAGCCTTCGAATCGCACCAAACTTAATAAATAAATAAGTAAATATAACTTGCCTGAGAACTTCATTCAGCATGTCAAATCGCCTCGCCCCTGCCGATATTGCACACGGGCATGTCTATGATTCTTGACTTCGCCCCTCTGTTTATGTCGAAGATCCGCACCAAAACAGCCAGTCGCTTGTCCGTCTTTTTGTCATTGGATTCGTCGATCGTCAAGGAAAATGGTGACGTCCGGCAGTGCTGGATGATCGGTAGTGTAGCTTCGGGGGCCGAGCTCTTTTTGATTATTTGCGTTGTTTTGGTGCGCCTACGGCTGATAGATTTCGCAATCGTACTGTCCGTGCAAATTCGCGGCAACAGTTCTGTCAGGTGGTCCGCAACGGCTAGCGGCAAATTGTGCTGAGCAATAAAATTACAGATCGTAACTTCTGCTCTTATTATACTTGTTGGTTGATCATCGGTCTTAGGCTTTGCAAACATCATCATTTGCGGCTGATTCTGTTTCTAGTGCCAATTTCGCTGATGTAGTTTGGACCTTGTATGTTCCCTCACGTCGTAAACTCCAGACGCCGCAACTTTTATATCTCGCACACAAACTGTGCAGTGCGCGTACTCCTCATTTTTCGCCTGAACAATGACACCATTAAATGTCTCCTTCCATTCAGGAAGATACCGCCCGCCGTATCTCATTTTCTTTCTCGGTGTTCCCATTCTTTCACTCAGCAGACGTTATTCAAAATCTCTCAGGTGTAAACAGTGTCACTCTGCACAATGAGAAAATCGTTCGAACAACGAACGTTTGGCACGCGCAGATCGTGCGCATGACCGGAACGAGCGAAGTCTCGCAGTCGCGATACTGCACGAGGCTTGAGGAAGAAACATCTGGTTTCACATAGTCTGGGTTATCGGCCCCTGCATACACGCTGTTCTTTGTCTATAAATCGAGCTTTTGTATGTTTTTGCGACGATCAGCTGACGATGTTCAAGTAAGATACACAAAATAAATTTAGGTCAGAAAATACTGAAAATCCCTAAGACTTTGTTTATACGCCTGTACGCCCTTGAAATGAGCTAAAATCCGTATAATTTCCAGACAATCCGTATAGGTTGACATGTATGACCCCTGACTGTTCTAACGCATGGTGTGAATTTATTGACGATCTGAGAAAGTAAAAATTTTCACCCCACAAAAAAGATAACGGGTTTGTGGGGGTTTGGGGGTGAAAATTAAATGTTTTTCACAACATTCACTTTTTTTGTGCACTTAGCTTCTTCTGTCACCTCCAGAACTGAGATCTGAGCCCTTCAGTCCGCGTATAAAGTGGGCACTGATGGACAGACAGACAGATAAAGAAACAGACAGACAAGAGGACAGACAGCTGTCCAGCAAATAGCACAAGTAGACAGATGTACCAACTGATGGATGAACAGACAGATTATTATTTATCTATTTATTTCATTTGTCTGTCTGAATAACCATCTGCACATGTGGACAGACAATGAGACAGATGGTGAGACAGGTGGTTAAACATACAGACAGATTCTGTACTGAGATACATGTAGCTGAATATAGATCAGTAGTGATATCTACAGCAATCATGGTGAATAGTGTGTGT